>NC_046154.1:61525164-61533424 GCF_011064425.1 Rattus rattus
CAGTGTAAGTGCACAGGGACCTGCGTGTTTGATCACTGGAATCCACTTTTAGAAAGCTGCCCCAGGGCTGAGAGATGCCCACGCAAGTTAAGAGCACTGACTGATCTTCCAGAGGTCCTGAGTTCAACCCAGCAACCACATGGTGGCTCACAACCATCTGTAATGAGTTATGACTGGTGTGTTTGAGGATAGCTACAGGTAATTTCACAAAAATAAAACAATAAGAAAGAAAGCTGCCCCATAGCAAACTGTTCTTTGGTGACCATTGAGGCAGACAGAGGGATTCCTGGGGGCTGCACAGCCAGCCTAGCCCATTCAGTGAATTGTAGGTCAAGTGAGACCATCCCAAAAACCCAGGACAGGTTCCTGAGGAACAGACACAGAGGCTGTCCTCTGACTTAGCATGTACACACACACACACACACACACACACACACACACACACACACACAAAGAATTACAGTGGGTAGATGTGTACCTCAATTCCCTTCCTGGCCTTAAGTAACCATAATTGGAATCCAGAATGTTCCAGGCAGACTTCTCTACCCCTTTGCATTTTCGGTCTGTAATGTATCTGACTGGACCATGGCATTGCACGGGCCACGTCCCTCCAGAGTAGTTTCCTATTAGGGCAGTGACCTTGGTGGCCATTTTCCTTTTTATCAGCACACTGCTTGGTTGGGGATGGACTGAGGTCATGCAGGCACCATGGATTGGGGAAAGGGAACTAAAAGAGAGCACAGGCGGGAACGAAGGCAGTTTGGACGCCTGGGTTAAAGCAGAGGCTCTAACAGCCCTCTCCCCCATAACAAGACAAAACACAGCCCCGGTGACTGAGAAATGACTAAGAAAACGCAGGGAGAGCCACAAGCTCCCAGCCTAGAAGGATGGAGGAGAATTCACGCAGGTAGCCAACAGTGCCTGCGCTCTGGGCCCTGGTTTGTCCGCAGCTCTTGGCAGTTTTCTCCACACCTGGAAAGGCATCCTCCAAAAGGGGTCAAGGCTTGCTCCCAAGACTGAGGAGTACTTTGAGGCTTGGGCAATCTCCTTCCTGGAAGGAGAAGGATTTAACTGCTTTTTAAAATGTTTTTAGGGCTGGAGAGATACTCTCTCTCTCTCTCTCTCTCTCTCTCTCTCTCTCTCTCTCTCTCTCTCTATCTCTCGCTAGGCTGTAAGGAGCACTGACTGCTCTTGCAGAGGACTCTCAGGGTGGGTTCCCAGCGGGATGTGGTGGCTCACTACCTTCTGTAACTCCAGTTCTAGGGGATCCAGTGCCCTCTTAGGGTTCCTGCAGGCTTTGGGCACGATTATTTAAATCCAAACAGTTCATGTATAAAATATACCATCCCACCCCCAAAAAAGGAGTAAAAATTTTTAAAAACATTATTTGGGGGAGAGAAGCATGCTCTTGTGTGTGTATGTGGAGGTCCGGACTACTTGTAGGAGAGTTCTCCTTTCACCATAGGGGACCCAGGGATTGAACTCAGGTCATCAGGTTTAGCGGCAAAGCACCTTTACTTGCTAAGCCACCTTGCTGGCCTTAACAACTTTAATTTTTTTTTAATTAAAATTTTAGATTTATAAAAAAAAATTTAGATTTATGCCTCTGATGCCAGCACTTGGGAGGCAGAGGCAGGCAGATCACTGAGTTTGAGGCCAGCCTGGTCACAGACTGAGTTCCAGGATAGCCAGGGCTACACAGAGAAACTCTTTCTCAAAACCATGTGGATACTGGGGACCTAACCTGGGTCCTCTGGAACGGCAGTCACCTTTAACCTCTGACCTTTCTCCAGCCTTTCCACCCTTAATTTTTCTTTCTTTTTTTTTCCCACTTTCTTTTTCTCCCCCTTTCTTTTCTTTTCTTTTTTTAGATAGGGTCTCATGTAGCCCTGATCTCCTCAAACCCCTGCCTGCTGGGAATGACTGAGCTTTCTTGACTGCTAACCACTGTGTCCTCTTCATCCAATTATTAAAGCCAAACACAGCCCATAAAAACCTCCAGAACCTGTTTTTCCCCCACATGGAAGCTTCTTAGTAGATCTGTCAGCCCATGTGATGTCTGCCCCTGTCCTGGGGCTATCAGCCCTGATTTTGGGAGATGGGGGACACTGTGGGATCCACGGGAATGTTGTGGAGGCTTTAATGTTACCAGTGTTGAATCATGGATAGTGCAGGCCTTGGCCAATAGACCCTCGGGACACCTCAGGGACTGAAGGATGGAAATGTCATGTCCTTGAGGAAACAGGACCGGTCTCTGAGATCCTCCAAACCTCAGGTGGGATGGAAGCAGGGAGCTGCCTCTGGGAACTGAGCAGATATGGTTAAGTGGTAGGGAAGTGCCTTTGCCTCCCTCGGCCACAAAATGAGGGCTTGTCTTTCTGAGTTTCTGAGTGCTTGTGGTTTGCTAGGTGCCACACGATGCCCTCCCCCACCCCGACCCCCACCCCCACTCTCCAGGTCTCTCTCCCTTCGTATGCCATTCATTCTGGGCTGGCATTCTTACCCAGACAGTGGAAAACTGCTTGGTTAACTACATGGTTGTCTTAGAAACCCTGGGATGCTGGAGTTCTTCAGCCCTGGCTGGCATCCGGTCCTGACTGAGCCCTTGCTGGGGATTCCCTCCAGAAATGCTGTTGGCACTGCTGTTCTGCTCCTTGGATCCCATGACAGGGGCATTGTTGTTCTTAAGCTCCTGGGACTGGAGATGCAGCCTGGTTGGTAGACTGCTTGCTTAGCATGCATGAGACTGGGGTTGTGATTTCTAGCGCACTTGGGGGTGCTGAGGCAGGAGGACCAGAGTTCAAGGTCACCCTTGGCTATGTTGACAGCCTAGACTACTTGCGACACGCCCCACCCCCCCCACCCCCGCACACAAAAGAAGCTTTGCTAAAATGTATGTTTACTATGTACCTGTGTATGTTTGTTTTTGAGGGTCTAGACGATGGGCACTAGCCTTTCCCGTCAGGTCTCTGGAATCTGTGTCTAAAGATGGTATAGACCTCTGATCCATATAAAGCCGGGCCTGGTTGTAAAAGTGTGTAATGCAATTCTTTGGGGAACTCAGGCAGGAGGGTCTCAAGTTCAAGGCCAACCTGGGTAACCTGTTATCTTAGTCATCCTTCTATTGTTGTAAAGCGACACCATGACCAAGGCAGCTCTCACAAAGGAAAGTGTCTCACTGGGGACTGGCTTACAGGTCAGGGGCTTAGTCCACTGTCATCCTGCTGGGGAGTTTGGTGGCAGGGAGCGTGGCAGCTGGCAGGCACAATGCTGGAGGAGTAGCTGAGAGCTACATCCTGGTCCATAAGCAAAGAGAGACCCAGCCAGCGACCATCATGGGCTTTTGAAACCTCAGTGCTCTCTCCCCACAGTGACTCAGTGACTAGCACCTCCAAGAGGCCACACCTCCTAATCCTTGCAATCCTATCAAGGAGTGCCAATGCCACTCCCTAGTGACCAAGCATTCAAATACGGGAGCCTGCGGGGGACAGTCTTATTCAAACCTCCACATAGCAAAACCTTGTCTCAAGATGAAAAGTTTTACAAGGGGCAGAATTATGGAGACGAGGGACAGAGTCATACCGGCTCTTCTCCATCTGTCGCTGATTGAACATGTCGACGTTTGGCCTCTTCCTAAGACGTTTACGAATCAGAATTTGTCCCGATTCCCGTGTTAATAAATGGTGTCCTGTGGTTCAGCCTCTGCTGTTCCTCTGAGGACCAGCCTCAGACGAGTGTCTGGGGAAACCAGAGGGGTTGCCTGGGCATGGTGGCATGCACAGCAATCCCAGCTGAGGCAGGAAGAATGCAAATCTGAGGCCAGCTGGGCTACACAGTGAGTCACCTTGACTCAAAATTACATTAAGTCCGGCATCCTGTCCGGTCAGTGGCCATGCCTGGAATAGAATTCCAAACTCCTGGGACACACGTTTGCTCTCCCGTATCTGAGGGAACCTGCACTTGTCGACCAAGTGCCCCGGAGGAGCTCTGTCTGCTCCACCATTTATCTGAGCTCACTTAAGTGTGGCTACCATCAACTTAATTATTTAAAGGGCTGACTCGGGTGAGCCCATCCCTTTGCTTCTGGACCTGGACTCCTGAGAGCTTCCTTAGCAGTCAGCCATCCTCATTGGAGACAACAGGGAGGCTGCTGTTACCAGGTAACCTCTACTCTGGGCAACAGAAGAGAGGCTCACCTGCCTTCCGTGTTCCGGGCTGTTTGTTTTGCATTTTAGGTTCGTACATTCTCGGAGAGAGCAGGGCTAAGCACGAGGGCGGGACAGGACTAGGAACCAGTCTGCAGTGTGACTGGCCGGTGTGGGGATGGACGTGTGCTACGGTGGAGCCTCCGGTCAGCCAGGTGGTTAAAACAGCCATTCCCAGCTCTGGATCCATCCTTCCTCGTACACTCTCCTGATATTGTCGAAGTGGGGTTTATCCTGCCCTGTGAAGACAGGTGTGTGACCCACCTTTCCCCCAGGGCAGCCTCAGTCAGCAGCAAAGTCTCTGTCAGCCTGGACAGCATGTGGCCTCTTTCAGTTCCGACTGACCAGGGTAAAAGAAAAGAGGTCATCTGTCCCCATCTTTGCCTTGACTGTTTATAATCTCACACAGCTACGTTTAAGTTACCTATTAGGGACTGATTCAGAAGGGTCGGTGGGACATACTGTGGGATTCAATGTTGTTTTGAGTCCCTTGTCCATAGAGGAGGCAAGAACAGCTCTCAGAACAGAGCCTGGGACCAGCCCTGACCAGAATGTTTTGTGCGTCAGACATTTCTTGGCTTGGCAGTGAGTGCCACCCACGTTTCCCTGAAGTCACAGGGCTGGTGCAGTCACATGATGGCTAGTCTCCCCAGGGCACTTGAGGAGTGTATCCTGGCTTTAAGAGAGTCTAGGATGATCCAGGCAGGCTCTCCCAGGGCCTGATACCTGAGCACACCACAAAAATGGGGGACAAAGTATCAGCTTAGCCAGTCCAGGATGTGGTCTGGGAATAGGGAATCTTAAAACAACAACATTAAACAGCTTTACAGAATATTATGATATTCAGGCCCTCTCTCCTCCAGCTGATCTGGAATTTTGTTGTTTGGTTTTTGTTTTTTTCTGTTTGGTTTTTGTTTGTTTGTTTGTTTGTTTGTTTGAGACAAGGCTTCTCTGTCTAGAGCCCTGGTTGTCCTTGAACTCACTATGTAGACCAGGCTGGCCTTGAACTCCCCGAGCTCCAGCTGCCACTGCTTCCTAAGTGCTGGGGTTAAAGGTGTGCCCCAGCTTGATCTTTTGTTTTTGCATTGTCTCATTTCTGCAAATGTGTCTATGTGAGAGTATGACATGTGTGCGCAGGTGCCCGCAGAGGCCACAGGAGGCATGCTGGATCCCCTGGAGCTGGAATACAGATAGTCATGAGTCGTCTGACGTGGGTTCTGTGGAGGAGCGGCCAGAGTACGCTTAACCACCAAGCCCCTTACTCTGATGCTTTTTTATTTTTTTAAAAAGATTTATTTATTTATTATATATGAGTATACTATAGTTGTTTTCAGACACACCAGAAGAGGGCACCAGATCTCATTACAGATGGTTGTAAGCCACCATGTGGTTGCTGGGATTTGAACCCAGGACCTCTGGGAGAGCAGCCCAGCTCACCTGTGGCATGTCCGGTGCCTGTCCTTCTTGGAACAAGCCTGGCTTTCTTGTTCCACCTGTTTTCCTGACATTCTCTTAGCAAACTGGGTAAAGGCGTTTTAAGTATTTGTCGTCTCCTGTTCTTTTGTTCCCTCCCTTCCTCTCTGTCTTTTCTTATTATTTTTTTGGATATATTTCTACTGAGTATGCTCAGGCCATCCATAGCTACTTCAGTGTACACATAGACAATTTTTCTTCCTGCGGGACCTGATACCTCCTCTTACAATTTAGTGATACAATGATGGGGGAGAGGGGTTCTGTGGACGGAGGCACGAGGCTCATCCCAGTACTCAGGAAGCAGAGGTGGGCAGATAGGAGTTTGAGTCCAGCCTGGTGTACAGAGTGAATTAGGGACAGCCAGGGACACACAGAGAAATCACTGTCTCACAAGAAGGAAAAAAATGTTGATAAAATTTCCCACGTCGTCCAGGGCTGGCTTTGTAGCTCAGTTGGGGTGCACGCTTAGCATTATGAAGCCCTGGCATTGTGTCTGACAGACAAAGGCGGCACACGCTGTAATCTCAGCACCTGGGAGTTGAAGGCAGGAGGATCCTGAAGTTTAAGGTCATTTCTCTGCTAGAGCAGTTCAAGGCCAGCCCTGGGCTACAAGAGACCTGAGCTCAAAACAAAGAGATCAAGAATCTGCAAAAAAGGGCTGGGCTGGAGATGGCTCAGTGGTTAAGAGCACGTGCTCTTCCAGGAGGTCCTGAGTTCAATTCCCAGCAACCACGTGGTGGCTCACAACCATCTGTAATGGGATCTGATGCCCTTCTGGGGTGTCTATGAGGACAGTATTATTGAAGTGTAATTTATATATAATAAGTAAATCCTTTTTAAAAAAAAAAAAAAGAATCTGCTGAGTTTCAAGTTCGAGTTATTGCAGTCATTTAAAATGCTTTTTTTTTAATTATTTACTTTCTTATATAGATGGTTGTGAGCCTATGAGCCCATGTAGTTGCTGGGAATCAACTCAGGATCTTTGGAAGAGCAGTCAGTGCTCTTAACCATTGGTTCATCTCTCCAGCCCCCCTAAAAATCTTTATTTGCATTAAACGTGTTCAGTTCCACTGCCCTGTACCCCAGGGCTTCCATCAAGGTTCCTATCGCAATCCTTGGTCACTGGACCCCATGGTGCCTCTCTGAAAACTCTTACATGGCTTCTCACGGCATTCATCTGTCCTCATGACTCTCAGTTGCTTCTTTCCTGACCTTGTCATGTATCACCAACCCCCTCAGCCTCTGGGCTTCAGCCACAGCAGACTGCTCAGTGGTGGTCCTGCCCCAGCATGGCTGGCTGGCCTGTGTGTGAGGTTTCCAGGCAATGCTGAGTAAGATGGCCTCTGGCCCACATGTGGACTCTGCTGTTCGTCTGAAGGGGCCTGGGTTTACAGGTTCTCAAGTTCCTGCTGGTCAAGCAGGCTCAGACACCCTCTTCCTGGACCTCCAGGGTCCTGCATGGCTGCAGCCGTGCCTCTCAGCCCACTTCCCACACCTCCTGGACAGCTCCTTTGTGCCTCTGGTCAGGCACCACCTGATCTATGACTGGGACGTTCAGTGGCTGGGACCTGGAAACCTAGAATGACCACTGCTTCCACTTTTCTTGCACAGGCGCTCACCCACTGAAGAACCCTGACACTGTTTTCAGATCCTCAGTCTGACTCTCACTCCTCCAGCACCGGCTGTGTCCTGGTGCCACGCCTGCATGATGACCAGGATTCTCCCAGCCACGCTTTCTACCTCCACTTGGCATCCACAGTCCGGTGTGTCACACAAGAGCCTGTGATGTGCATCTGATCACCCTATCTCCTGGTGGTTAAACCGTTAGGGGTCCCGTTAAACAGGAAGTGAAATATGGATGGAGTCCTAACCCAGCCTGTACGTGGTTTGGCTCTCGACTCCCATCGTAGCCTCCTCTCGCCCACATCCTGAGCCCAGCCATGTCAGCCCCTCCACTGCTGTCCCGCCTCCCATTTTTCTCTGGGACACGACACCCCTCCCTGAGGAGCCTCCAGGACAAATCGCCCTATTGGCCCAGAACTAATAACAGGCCGTGCCCTTCTTTGCTTTAAAATAAGACTTATCACTCTACGCTTTGGAACAGATGTGGTCACATATGGTTTGTCGCTGGACGTACTTGCAGTGTCTTTACAAACTCCAGACCTTTGTAGCAGATTTCTCAGAAGATTATATCTGAGGCTGCGGGCATAGCTAGTGTAAGTCTGGTTTGTTTAACATACACAAGTGTCCCTGGGTTTGAGCCCCAAGACCGCCAGATTGGGATACAGAGATTTTCATAACCCATGCATTTAGGTACTTAGTAATATTTTTTTTTTTGAACCACAGATCAAACTAGGGCCTAGCTTGCTATGCAAGTGTTTCACCACCGAGCTAATTCGTCAACCCCTGGGTAATTAGTAATATTAATTGAACTGTATAACTCCCAAAGACGTGAGCTTTGGCCTCACTGAACCGACCTTGGGAGACACTGCTCCCAGCCTGAAGGATCACAATGTGCTGCTTGCCACCTCTCTCGGGACCTTAGGCCATGGGCCAGCATCCTTTCTCCACACAGAGCCAGA
>NC_046154.1:61533524-61626024 GCF_011064425.1 Rattus rattus
ATCAAATGCGCTTTGATTGGGTTACGTGTTACTATGAATAGATGAATAGATAGATGGATGGATGATGGTCAGATGGATGGATGGATGGATGGATGGATGGATGGATGGATGTGGATATAGATAAATCGATGAGAATGGTGAACCAATTGAATGAATGATGAATCGATAGATAGATGGGTGATTAACGTGAAAATGGGTAAAGACTGAAAAAGAGCGGGCACTAGAAGATGCGAAAACTGATGTAAATAAAAGTGGGAGGTTGGCTACTTCACTATTTGGGACGCCCGGCTTATCTAGGTACACCTTCAACCACTTCAGTGTACTGTTTATTACCTGTTTTGTTATTGGTTTTGATAAGCGCATCCCTAGAAAATGGTTGTTACTAGTTCACTATGATTGAGGGTTGGCCTTTTACTGGCGCACCATAGTCTTAATTAACAGATCCGACACTAGCACCCTGATGGTGTTAGAATGAAAAGACATCATGGTCCTATGGTTTGGTGAACTGTGCATTTGAGATGCTTTCGGTCTTACCATGATTCTACACTTGCTAAAGATTGACGGCTGCTACAGACTCACGGTAGGGTTGGTTCACCTATTGACACATGTTGATATCATGACAACATCATTAACACTTAACTATGGATTTCCTTCTTGAAAATCAACAACATTAGCTATAATTAATAAACTATGAATTTGACCTTTTATTTATGAATTTAATGAAACAAAAGCCTTTAAATCATCGAAGAACGGCAAAACATGATCTTCAGAATTAAATAGTACATTTATAAAGTGGTGCACTACTAAGAAGAATAAAGGGAGGAAAATTTTATAATGTGACATTGATCATTTGCTGTTATTGAAACCTAAAATTATTGTCCTTTGATCACTGTGTCTGATCTCTTTTTAAGATCAGTGGAATTGCTGGGGTAGGCCTAGTAACTGACTACTAACTGGACGAATACGAAAATAGGAGCTATGGCGTGTTTATTTTATTCTAAGTGTAACAGCAAGCTTATAGAACAATGAAATTTAAGATGAAAGGTCTTTAATCTAGACTCAGAGAATCAAGGTGGAACTATTCTTGATTCGTTTTTTCTAAAGACCTACTAAAAGGAGGAAAATGATGAAACGCTTCAGAATCAGACCTGGGTATGGACACCTTGTTCTGTGCCAAGCAGGGCATCCCAGGTCCCTCTGCTCGATGAAATGTCTTTAACCTTAAGTCAACAACCCCACTGAGGATAAAGGAGGCGTCTGCCCCCTAAGTTCCAATTTGACAAAGACACAACTCTTCAGGGCCTCTGTGACTACCTAGCATTGAACAATGCTTGATAAGGAGATAAGGGAGGAAAGGTAGAAAGTATGTTTGCACCTATCAGTGTTATACTATTGCAAGTATTCTATGAAGCTGCAGATGAGCAACAACAATATCAGTGATGAATTTCTGGGAGCTTAGAAGTGTTTTTTTCAACCTATGCGATGCGACCACCGTGCATTTACTATTACTAATATACATTTTCTGCCCATGAAATCCTAATGACATTTTAAAATTATACAACCAGAATTGAACCTCACGCTGGAACAAGTAAATACAGTTTACTTATCCCACCCTTTAACATCTATTATCTTTCGGTTGATGCAGTTCTTTCTCAGAGACAACGATTTGAGAAAAAATTTCATTAGATGAACAAGTTATAAGCCACTCGAGAGGATCGATGAAGTAAGCCGCTTTTGGACTAGGGAAGGAGCAAAATGCATTAAAAAGCAACATGGTAATTTAAGAAAAAAAAAATGGATCATACACACATATAAAGAGAATGAAATCACTGCCCCCTCAAGGGGGCTTGTCCAGTTAAGGTGATTCTTTACATCCTAATTATCCCAATTCTCTAATAAAAAGAGGATAATACAAAATAAAGACGTTTCTGAAGGAAGATATTTACTAGATACCAGATAAAATTTAAATCATAATTCCATCCTCAAATTAAAAAATGAAAAGCATCACCACAGTAAACAAGCAAGTCCTCAAGTTGATTTCAGGTTGAGCTTGGTAGTGATTTCTTTGAACAACGTAATGAAACCCATCAGACCAATTCTAAATGTAATGACCAGACATGTTCTGCACCTCCATGAAAGATTTCAAACAGGAAAAAATTTATCATGGATAAGGTTTGATGGCTTTCTGGACATCTTTCTTTATAAACATAGATGAAAAAACATTGAAAGGATGAACGAATATGGTCAAGAAAGGATGGGAAGATAGTACATAGGAACAGAAAAGCCTTTGCAGATGAAAGACACTTAGGTGTATCCAGGGGGGAGTGTCCCCAAGGAAGAATCTGAACCTTAGAGCTGGGAAAACAGGCAGCTGCGATGACATCAGCAGTTCCCTAATCTGATCTCAGTTTTCTCAGTTGTAACTTAAGGAACATGGGTTGAAACCTTTTGTAGAATAATATCAATAAGATCCCAGAAACAAAAAAAAAAACTATTCTGTTAATAAAAACCTGATGTATTTTTAAAATCTTCTTAAATTAATTTTTGTTTAATAACTCCAGTATGGGAGATTGTTCTAAGTCACGCTTTAAAGTTGGCATTTCGAACATTTTAAATACAGTTCATTTGAAAGAGTAACCACGGAGATAGCCCCCAAAATGCGGCCCTCTTACTGAAAGTAGGTAGGGAATGTTTCACTTGAAATGTTTACTGGCTGACAATTCAAACCACAAATCAGGCCCTGACATTATAGGAAGCAACAACTCTCAAGGTAAAAAAAGTTTCCTTCTACTAAGTGGACCATGAATGGGGTCTTAGCCCAGGCTGTTCCATCCAGCTGAGTCCAGAACATCTGCAGCTTGAATCGTTTCAAACCATCAAACAAGGAACAATTCCTTTGTTGGTTCATGCGGAAGAGCAGTGGGCTGAAAGGCCCAAAAAAATTCTGGTTAAATGATGTGAGGATTTTATTCTTCTGAAGAAAATATGCCAGCTCTGTATTGCTTCTAAAGCCCTATTAAAACACATTTCAAATTTGAGCAACTTTTTATTCTTTATAGTTTTTTCTGCTTTATCTAACAACTCATATTTGATAGTAATTAGACATTTGTTTCTATCTTTCTAAACATTTTAACCATATTTGAAATAAATTTTATGTGAACAAGATGATAAAGTGTTGAGGTAACAATGGAATAGTTCAATCAGAAAATACATCAAAAGATGTAATGCTCATGGAAATATCAAATATATCCAGTTACTACCCTAGGACATTATGATTATAGATTGAAAGAACAGGGAGGAAAGGGAGAAAGGGCACAAAAGAAGCTGGCAGGAAGTGGGGACTGTGAAAAAGGGGGTGGGGAAAGAGGAAACAGATTGGAGGAAAAGAACTTTTGTTGGGATGAGATTTTAGTGAATTTAGATTAATTAAGGAGGAAGATAAATCAGGCATGATTATAGCATAATATTACCTTAAAAAGTGGAATCATTATTAGCTGAAAACTGGAAACAATAATGCTTTAAGAACTTCCGCTTCTCCTGGCTGCAGCTAGCGAGAGAAAATAACGCAAGGACAAACATCACACTACAGGACTGACCTTTCAACTTTGCTAGTTATCACCCACCATCACTTCTGGAATGGATCACACTACATCACTATAATTTCCAATTCCTGTGCACTAACTCGATGACATGAGATAACAGAATCATAAATCCTTTCAAATATAATAGATGAACCTCAGCTGAGATTCAAAGCTGATTCATGACAGGAACCCAACTATTCAGATACCTGGTTGAGTTGAGAGGACCTTCTGGCATATTGGAGTTAGAAGGCACATGCTTCTCAAAGCATAGAGACGAGGCGGACACACAGTTCCTGGCACATGGTTGACTTTTACAAAGGTTTCGCAATTGATAACTGGGAAAGAAAACCAGTTTTCTCCATTGGGGTGTCATTAGTTATATCAACCATACTGCAGAGCATCTCACGTTTAGTACATGGTGCTCAATGCAAATAGACTCTGCTGTTCCTTTTGTATTTGTTTTCATGTGGCATGTTGGTTTATTTTTTAATCTCGTGAATAAATACTGGCTAGGATTATTTTATTTTTTTATTTTCAACATAACATTTGTATTGATTTCTAGGAAATTCACATTATGCCTTAATCACATTCACTTCTCAATCCTTCATGTCCATCTCCCCTTTGTTACTTTACACAAAAATAAGAAAAAAAATTGAAAAAGTTTAAAGTCCGATTTATTATTGGCTGTGAGTCACCACTCACTAGTATGACCAAACTCTTCAGTGGCTGCTGTGCTTAAGAAGAACTGAGTTCTTCCTCTGCACCTTCAAAAAGCCACCGATGTGAGGGCTTAGTTCACCCCCATCGTGCTTTTTAAAGTTCTGCATTAAAAAAGGAAGGAAGGCAGATTTGGGAGAAGTTGGGAGGGGAGAGTGTCAGTATCAAAATTGTGCAAAAAAGAAACTTTTAAAATGATTATATTAAAGTGTAAAGCAGGTCTAGCATCATTACAAAATAATTTCATAGGATTATTTATATAGGCCGGACTTTAAATGCAAGTATTTCCTTAGATATAGCAATTGCTCTCTTAGCAAGCTCTATCAGGCATACAGGCAATAACTTCGAGGAGATTCATTTGCTCATGACCATCTCGAGAGCGCAATGGGAGTTCCTTCATACGAGCTGGGTAGAGATATTTGAATTAATATTCACCATGTCTAATCTATGCTTATTAAATTTATTTTGTGCGTGACTGCTATTTGTAATAAAGCAATTTTAGACTATAATTTACTTTTGAAAATATTTTATTGAAAACCAGGATCTTTTAGGTTGTATGAGTGACAGATGACCTCCTGACCTCCACTGGCACCAGATCTCACTGATCCGTGGAGCTCTATAGGGACTCCAAGAGCATCCCGCCTCATGCAGTGAGCCCGTTGCGCGTCTCCAAAATCTACACCTTGAAAATCTGCCCTACGCATCTCTGCACACAGTCGTCTCGAAAGGCCACAACCAGAGAGATGAGTTGCTCACAGTCTTCAACGTCCATTAACCCACCTGCCTTTTGGTCCCAAGGGCCTTACAGAGATCGCAAGTGCATACTCTCATTCTCCTCATGGTAGCTATGAGGACCCCAGAATACTGGCTTGGAGAAACCAACCCCACCCAATCCCTTGCGGTCTGCTCCACTGGAGCACAGTTGGAGAGAGGCTTGTGGGGACCTCAGAACTACTCAGCTTGGAGCATACATCAAACTCGCCCGTGAGGTCTCATCTCATAGGTACAGTTAGTCCCCTATACTTCTAATTGTCTCGGGCAAGACTCCTCCTGCTTTTCCAAGTCCTGCCTTCATCAGGATCATCCACAATAACTGGGTAAAACCAGATGCCTAAGGATAGCGAAAACCCAGTGTAAAAGACCTATAAATCTGATACCAAGAGCTCAATTTATCCAGCTATAAAGACTGTCCAAAAGAAACTCAAACACAAAGAAGGCGATCTTAAACCCATCTTTAAAAATGATGAAAACCTTTAAGAGAAAAATAACCTTAAAGAAATATAGGAAAAATACATTCCAAACAGGTAGAGACATTAAAAAAAAAAAAATAAAAAACTAAATAAACTAAAGATATACAGGAAAATAGAATCAAAAACAGTGAAGGCTATGAATAAAACCGCCCGAGATGTAAAAACAAAAAATAGGAACAATAAAAAGAACATAACCTGAAAGGTAATCCTGAGATGGAAAACCTAGGAAGAGAACAGAAATACAGATGCAAACATCTAATTGAAACTAGTTGAGGAAGACAGAATCTCAAGACATGACTAGATATGATCCAAGAAAATTGATCCATTGGTCAAAAGAAATGCAAATCCTAAAAATTCCTTGACACAAAACATCAGGGAATTTGGACACTATGAAACAACTAAACTCCTTAGAATAACAACTTAATAGAAGAAGATTCCCAGTTCAAAAACCAGAAAAAACTTCTCTCAGGTTAAAAAATCATAGAAAATAATGCCTCAAGCCTGAAGAAAAAAAAGACAGATAAGAAGTTTAATGATCACCACTAACACTGGACTAGAAAGAAAATCCTACCACTACATAATAATCAAAACAATTAAATATAAGGTAAAAGAACAAAAGCTTTGCTAGTGAGAATACCAAGTAAACATATAAGGAAGACCTACCAGAATTAAACCCAATTTTCAGCAAAGACCTAAAAAGCTTGAAGAGTTTGGCATATGTAATAACACAGACTTTTAAGAGACATTCCAAAATGTCAGCCCCTAACTACTATACCCAACAAATGTTCAATCACTATGGACAGAGAAACTTAGATATTCCATGATAAACCAAATTTAAACGAATTTCTTTTCCAATAAACCAGCCCTCAAATGATACTAGAAAGAAAAATTGCAACAAGTGAGCAAGAAAACACAAGAAATAAATAATTTCACACCATTAAAAAAAGAAAAGACATGTTCGTGTGTTGTGCATGTGTGTACTATGCACACACTACCACCATCTAAATAACAGGGTTTAAAATCACTGGACATTAATATCTCTCAAGATTTCAATGAACTCAATTCAACAATAAAAATACAGGTTGATTTGGTAATGGATGCTAAAACAGTATCCATCATTCTGCTATTTCTGGAAGAACCAGCAACAATGTGATAGACATTACTCAAAGATTAAAGGGCCTGGAAAAAATTGTTCCAAGCAAATGTACCTAAGAAATGTTAGAGTAACCATTCAATATCTAATAAGATAGACTTTCAAACCAAATTAAATCAAAAGATGGGAAGGGATGACCCTTCATACTCAACAAAAGAAAAATCCAGCATTAGGATATCTCAATTTGGAACATCTATGCCCCAAATACAAGAACATTCATTTAATTAAACTATTACTGAACTCAAATCACAAATTGAACCTCAATAACATTAATATTAGGACATTAACACTTCACTCTAAAACAATAGAGAGATTCATGGAACAAAAACTAAAAAACACAAAAGAATATACCTTCTTTTGCCAAAGCAACTCAAAGAACCTTTCCAAACTGACCATGTAATCAATCACAAAACAAGCCTCAAACAGATACAACGACATTGAAATAACCCCCTGAATCTTATCAGACTATCACGAATAAAGCTGGACTTCAAAAAAACAAAAACAACAGAAAAGCCCACATTCATGGAAACTGAACAATTCTACCCAAAGATCATTAGGTAAGAAAGAAATTAAAAGACTTTTAGAATCTAATCCAAAAAAAAAAAAAAAAAAAATGAGGGACAAATAATATATCCAAACATATGGGACACAATGAAAGAAGGGCTAAGAGGAAAGTTCTAAACATGATTGCCTTCATAAAAAAGTGGAGAATTCTCCTTCTACATGAAAAGTAACTTGAAGTACTCTAAAAAAAAAAGCAAACATACCTAAGAGGAGTAGAGGCAGGAAATAATGGAACTCAGGAGGGCAAAATCAATCAATCCAAAACAAACGACAATACAATCAGGAAAAACTAAGAGCTGGTTCTTTTGCAAAAAAATCAACAAAATAGACAAACTCTTTGGCAAACCAACTAACAACCAGGGAAGACAGTATCAAATTAAAAAATTAGAAGGAAAAAGAGACACAACAATGAACACTGAGGAAATTCAAAAATCACTAGGTCTTACTCCAAAAACCTGTACTTCACAAAATTGGAAAATCTTAATGAAATGGACAACTTCCAGACAGATACCAATTATCCAAAGTTAAATCAAGATCAGATAAACTGTCTAATTAATCCCTATGACACCTAATGAAATAGAATCACTCACTAAAATTTTCCAATTAAAGGAAACCCAAGGCCAGATAATTTTTGCACAAAATTCTACCAAATTTCAAAGACAATCAAATACAATACTCCTCAACCTATTCCACAAAATAGAAACTAAAGGAACATTGCCAAACTCATTCTATGAGACCACAGTCACTCTAACACCTAAACCACACTAAGACTCAACAAAGAGGAGTTCACAACAATCTCTCTCATGAAACACTGACACAAAAATACTCAATAAAATACTTGGACTAAATTCAAGAACACATCAAAGACATCATCCACAATTATCAAGTGCACTTCATTTCAGGGATGTAGGGTGGCTTAATATCGAAAATCTGAATGCAAATCATCCATAAACCAACTGAAAGAAAAATTATCATTTTATTAGATACTGAAATCCTTTGGCAAAATCCAATGACCCTTTCATGGTAAAAAATCTTGAGAGATCAAGGATACAAGACATGAACCTAATATAATAAAGGCAGTATACAACAAGTCAATAAGCCAACATCAAGCTAAATGGAGATAAATATATCTAAATCAAGGCTGTCCACTCTCTCCCTATCTCTGCGATCTAGTACTTCGACATTCTAGTTAGAGCTAGACACAACTAAAGGAGATCAAGGGATACAAACTGAAAAGGAAGAAATGAAATTATCTCTATTTGCATATAATATGATAGTATATAACAAGTGACTAAAAATTCTCACAGAGAACCCTACAGTGATAAACACCTTCAACAAAGTGGGTGGATACAAAATTGACTCAAAAGAGATCAATAAACCTCCTTTATTCAAATGATAAATGGGCTGAGAAAAAGTTAGAAAGACAACAACCTTAAAATAGCTATAAATAATATAAAATATCTTGAAGTAACTCTAACCAAGCAAGTGAAAAATCTAAAACAGGAACTTCAAGTCCCTGAAGAAGAAATTGAGGAAGATATCAGAAAAATAGAAAGATCTCTCATTCATGGACCCAGAAATAAATCCAAAGTTAAAGACACTTTGGATTCTTTTTGTTTGTTTGCTTATTTGTATTGTTTTGTTTTTTGACAAAAAGCCAAAACTATAAAATCAAAACAAAACAACTTCAACAAATGGTACTGGTCTAACTGGATGTGTGCATGTAAAAGAATGAATATAGATCCCTTTTTTATTAGACATGTTATTTATTTACATTTCTTTTTCTTCTTTTTTTTCTACTTTTTCTTTTGTTTTAGTTGGTTTTTTATTTACATTTCAAAATGTTATCCCTTCCCAGTTCTGGCCAAATCTCCTATCACCTCACTACTTCCCTGTCTTCTATGAGGGTGTTATACCCCCCAACCACCCACCCCTTCCTGCCTCCCCACCATGACAATCACATACACTTGGCAGTACCAAGGGCTTTTCTTCACATTGGTGATCAACAAGGCCATATGCAAGGCCATGGGTCTCTCCATGAGTACTTTTAGGTAGTGGTTTATACCCTGGGAGCTCTGGTTGGTTGGCATTGTTGTTCTTATGGATTTTCAAGCCCCTTCAGCTCTTTAATCCTTTCTCTAACTCTTAAAATGGGGACCCCGTACTCAGGTCAATGGTTGGGTGCAAGCATCTACCTCTATATTTGTCATGCTCTGGCAGAGCCTCTCAGGAGACAGCTATATCAAGACTCCTGTCAGCATGCACTTCTAGGCATTAGCATTATTGTCTGGGTTTGTTGGCTGTATGCATATGGGCTGGATCTCCAGGTGGGGCAGGTTCTGAATGGCCATTCCTTCAGTCTCTGCTCCAATCTTTGTCTCCAAATCTCCTCCTATGAATATTTTTGTTCCCCCTTCTAAGAGGGACTGAAGCATATGCCCTTTGGTCATTCTCCTTCTTGAGCTTCAAGTGGTCTGTGGATTGTATCTTGGGTAGTCTGAACTTTTGTGCTAATATCCACTTATCAGTGAGTGAACATTGTGTGTGTGTGTGTGTGTGTGTGTGTGTGAGAGAGAGAGAGAGAGAGAGAGAGAGAGAGAGAGAGACAGAGACAGAGACAGAGAGACAGACAGAGACAGAGAGAGAGAGAAATGCCTCACTCAGGATGATATTTTCTAGTTCCATTCATTTGCCTTGAATTTCATGAAGTCATTGTTTTTAATAGTTGAGTAGTATTCCATTGTATAAATGTACCACATTTTCTTTTTCCATTCTTCACTTGAGGAAAATCTGTGTGTTTCCAGTTTTTGGCTATTCTGACTAAAGCTTCTATGAACATTGTTGAACAAGTGTCCTCATGGCATGGTAGAACAACTTTTGGGTATATGCCCAGGAGTGGTATAGTTCTCAGATAGTACTGTGTTTGGTTTCTGAAGAACCTCAGACTGATTACAGAGTAGTTTTACAGGCTTGTAAACCCCACCAACAGTGAAGAAGTGTTTCTTTCTCCATATCCTTGCCAGCATCTTTTGACATCTGAGTTTTGGATCTTAGCCATTCTGACTGGCATGAGGTAGAATCTCAGGGCTGTTTTGTTTTGCATTTCTCTGATTACTAAGGATACTGAATATTTTTTAGGTATTTCTCAGCCATTTGATATTCCTAGGCTGAGAATTCTTTGTTTAGCTCTGTACCCATTTTGAATAGGGCTACTTGACTCTCTGGAGTCTAACTTCATTTTCCCCCATCTTTATTAACTTGAGTATTTCTTATTTATTTCGATTGTTATTCCCCTTCCCGGTTTCTGGGCCAACATCCCCTTAACCCTCCCCTCCCCTTCTGTGTGGGTGTTCCCTCCCCCACCCTTCCTCCATTACCACCCCCCCCCCGCAACAATCACGTTCACTAGGTATTCAGTCTTGGGAGGACCAAGGGCTTCCACAGAATCTCTGAATGGAACCCAGTCTCATCATTTGAAAGTTGTCTGGCTACAAAAGATGGCCAATTCACACTCAGTAACCTCCATTACATTGTAAAAGTCCTCACTAGGGTCACCCTCATAGACTAAAGGAAGTTTCCACTGTACCAGGTTTCCACCCATTACATGCTTGCTAATTCCAAATGTCTCTGCCCACACTCTTTCCCTCCACCAACTCCTCCCACCTAATTTCTCCCAGTCTACCCACAGAATCTATTCTATTTCCCTTTCCCAGAGAGATTCAGGCTCAGCCTCTACAGCCTCCTTTAAAATCTCCATAATATGAAAAAAAGAAAACCAGATCACGTTAGGAAATTGTCACCATCCATTACTCCTTCTCTATCACTTTGTCTATTCATGCCTATAATCAATTACAAAAGAAAGCATTGGGTACATTGCTATAGTCAGCAGCATTACTAACATGGGCTAGTATGTGATATTACTACATTTTTTTTTCTACTTTGAAACTGGTGAAACGATGAGATGGCTTATATTCCCAGAGTCTTTACTTGTGATGAATTGCACATATAGAGCACATATGAAAGTTTACTTACACAATTACAGAATGAAGGTATTGTCCTACAATGTTCTGAGGTTAGAGTCATTTTATCACAGCGATTATTCACTAAAGCCCACTGTATCCTCTACTATTGAGCATATACTAATGAAGGCTTGTCTTCTCATTTCTACATCTACATCAACTCACAAGTTGAACTGTACAACAGAGTCAATAGTTCTCCAGTATGAGGTGGACGGGGCATGGAAATGAATAAGCTACCCTAAGGTACCTCAGCAGAGCTGAACTTATTGTGAACCAAAGTACAATATGTCCTAGTGTTTAAAAATCACTTAAGTGCTAAAACATGTCTCTAGTCTGATCATTGATCTTCAACTTAATGTTTGCTTACCCAACTGCATATTCAATATCTGAACTTGAATGTGAAATCACATCTCACATTCGGCACATCCAAAGCTCAGTTCCTCTGCTCGTGCCCAGCCATGCCTCTTCTGCTCACTTTCCTCCTCATCTTTAGTAGAAGCCCCTCTCTTCCAGCTGCTTAGGTGACTCCTGATCTCACACTTCTGCTGTTTCTCTCCTCCATCCCCTCCTTTTGTCAATCTTCTCTCCTCTTCTCTTTGGCCAATTTATTAACAATGCTGTTCCTTATTCATATGGACAGAAAATAGGTTTTAGTCACTCTTAAACCAATTACCCATATGTTCTTAAACATCAGCAATTCTTGTTGAGATTGCAGTAAAAAAAATTCTTAAAGAATTTTCCCTGTTTTCACAGATTTTGCACTCAGTTAAACATTTTAAACAATGAAAGATGATGTCATTTCTCTGAATCTAAACTTCCAATTCCTCAGGCAAAGAGCCAAAAATCTATAGTTTAGACATTTGGACTGCATATTTTCTTCACCTTCAGCCCTACAATTTGGTTTAGTTACTTAGCTACATTGAAACTTAGGGATTTTTAACCTCTGAAAATTCTTTCTACATGGTCTTTGCTTTCCAAAGACACTTCAGAGCTCTCAGACAACTGTCTGGTTGTTTCCATCCACTTCCGCTAATCTCTGTTCAAGCATGTCTCCAAGTAAACATTTTAGCCATTTTCCACATTAGTAGTAGTAGTAGTAATAGTAGTAGTCATCTTTTATTTATTCACTTTACAGCCTGCTCACTGGCCCCCTCCAAGTCATACCCTCCCACAATCCTTCTGCCATTTCACACCCATTCTCTTCTAAGTGTGTGGAGGCTCCCTGGATATCCACGCACCCTGG
This sequence comes from Rattus rattus, assembly GCF_011064425.1. Lineage (NCBI taxonomy): Eukaryota > Metazoa > Chordata > Mammalia > Rodentia > Muridae > Rattus > Rattus rattus. The sequence goes on from NC_046154.1 coordinate 61,546,052, forward strand.
CACTTCAAGTGTCTGTGAGGCTAGGCACATCCTCTCCCACTGAGGCCAGACGAGGCAGTCCAGCTAAAATAACATATCCCACATACAGGCAACAGCTTTTGAGTTAGCCCCCATTCCAGTTATTTGGGACCCCCATAAAGACCAGGCTCCACTTCTGCTACATATATGCAGGAGGCCCAGGTCTAACCTGTGGCTATTGTTTAGTTGGTGGTTGAGGTTCTGAGGGCCTCAAGGGTCCAGGTTAGTTGACTCTGTTGGTCTTCCTGAGGAGTCCTGTCCCCTTAGAAACAGCAATCCTTCCTCTTGTTCTTCCATAAGAGTCTCCAAGCTCTTAATACTGTTTGGCTGTGGTTTTCTGGATCTGCCTTTAATCAGCTGCTTGGTGGAACCTCTCAGAGGACAACATGTTCCTTTCTGCAAGCATAACAGAGTATCGCAATAGTGTCAGGAATTGGTCCTTGTTCATGGGATGGGTCTCAAGTTGAGCTGGCTATTGGTTGGCCATTCCCTCACTCTCTGTTCCATCTGTTGTGCCTGCGTTACTTTGTAGGCAACATTAAATGTGGGTTGAAAGGTTTTTGGTTAGTTCGTGTCCCTATTGCTCCATTGGGGTTCATTTTGGAATTGCTTATGTATACTATCATATAATCCACAAATAGCAATGCTTTTCTTTTTTTTCTGATTTGTAGTCCCTTTATCTCCTTCAGTTGTCTGATTGCTCTACCTAGCACTTCAAATATTATATGAAACAGAGGAAGATAGTGGATAGCCTTGCCTTGTCCCTGATTTTAATGGAATTCCTTTAAGTTTTTCTCCATTTAACTTGATGCTGGCTATTGGCTTGCTGTATATTGCTTTGATTATGTTTAATAATCATATCCTTGATTTCCCTAATGTTTTTAACATGAAAGGGTATTGGGTTTTGTCAAAGGATTTTTCAGCATGCAATGAGATTACAATATGATTTTTTTCTTTCAGTTTGTTGATATGGTAAATTATATTGATGGATTTTTGTATATTGAACCATACCTGCATCCCTGGGATGAAGCCTACCTGATCATGATGGATAGTGTTTTTAATGTTTTCCTTGATTCAGCTTGTGAGTATTTGATTGAGTACTTTTGCATCCTTGTTCATAAGAGAATTCAATCAGATGTAATCTTTCTATTGGGTCTTTGTGTGGTTTAGGTATGAGGGTAACTGTGGCCTCATAGAATGAGTTTGCCTGTGTTCTATCAGTTTCTAATTTGTAGGGTTATTTACGGAGTGTTGGTATTATCTCTTCTCTGATATTATGGTAGAATTCTGCAGTAAAACCATCTGGTCCTGGGTTTTACTGATTGGGAGACTTTTAATGAATGCTTATATTTCTTTAGGGGTTACAGGACTGTTTAATAGTTCACCTGATCTTGATATAACATTGGTATATGCTGTGTAGAAAATCATTTTTATAATGATTTCATTAGATTTTCCAATTTCATGGAGTAGAGGCTTTTGAAGTAAGACATTATGTTTCTTTGAATCTCCTCCTGTCTGTTGTTATGTCTCCTTTCTCATTTCTACTTTTGTTTATTTGGATACCATGTCTCTCTCTCTTTTGTTTTGTTTGACTAAGAGTTTGTATAGCTTGTTTATTTTCTTAAAGAACCAGCTTTTAGTTTCCTTGATTTTTGTATTATTTTCTTTGTTTCTTATAGATTGATTTCAGCCCTAATTTTAACTATTTTTACTACTCTTTGATATGCTTGTTTTTATTTTTGTTGTTGTTTGATTTTTTGTGTTGTGTTGTGTTTTGGTTTATGATTTTTGTATTTTTTGTCTCTAGAGCTTTCAAGGCTATCAGGTTCTTCAGGGCAGCATGGACTCACGCAGCAGGGAAGATGGGTGGGGAAAGGGATGCTTACCTCTATGGTTCAAGATCCGCAGGTCTCCTGAAGGTGGGTGGAAAGATATGCGTGTGTTGAGGGGGGATCTAAACCATTTTTTAAATTATTTTTTCTTTTTAATTTATTTTTGAGAATCACATACATGAGCCTTATAGATCCTAACTCTTTCCATGTGCCCCTACTTCTCAAATTTGTTATATTTTCCTTCTTTGATTATTATAGCTACACACACACACACAGAGAGAGAGAGAGAGAGAGAGAGAGAGAGAGAGAGAGAGAGAGAGAGAGAGAGAGAGAGAGAGAGATCCTGCTGCATTCATTTAGTGTTGGAAGATTTTGTGTTCTGGGCTCACTTGCTCATTACACTGTAAGTTAAACTTTCAAGTTTGTATATTTCCAACATATTTGTTGGCATCTTTGCTTGTTTTATTCTACAAATTAGTTCTGCTTATATATAATTTGTCTTTTAATTTTTCTGCTTTCCTTGCAAAAATGTATTCCATAGGGTAAAAGCATTTTGTTCTGTTTTAGTTTTGAGAGTATTTCTAGTGACACACACACACACACACACACACACACACACACACAAATTTAATAGAATGGAAAAATAACATTTTTTTAAAATAACATATTTTAAATATTAAATATTTTAAAATAATTTTTTAAAAATAACATATTTTTAAAAACATCATTATTATGGACTTTTCTATTAAAAATCCAGCGAGGGTGCTATAGGCTGCAATTTTAAAGATTATACTGGAAACTTTTTTACTGTGGTAAAATACCTGTACAGAACAAGGTGAATGACTGATTTTGGCCCCATTGCCCCTGGGCCTATTGCAAAGCAGAGCACCATGCTGAAAGGAAGGTAGAGGGAATATCCCTTGGCTGATAACATAGGAAGAATAAAGACTGAGGACAACACATCCTTAACAGTGACATAGTATTCTGAAAGATCCTATCTTCTAAATCATTGATTCATCTATGAAGAGAATATATTAATACTTTGTTCAGACCAGAGAACTTAAGATCCAATTACCTCTGAATAGCACCACAGTACAGGAACTAAGCCATTAACACATGATGCTTTGGTGGCATTTTACATATAAAGTTTTAAAGGTTCTAAAATAAAATTATAATTCAACTAGATGGATATTTTATTTTCATAATGCAATAATCCAAGTTTTGTAAAAGCTCACTTAGGTAAGTGTTTGTTTTAGGTCCTAGGAGCAATAGCAGTGCATAGAGTAAAAATAGTGGAAAACTGTTTGCTACAGATTGGAAACTAATTTGCTATTATTCACTGTGGTGTTTTTTTTTTTTTTTTTATTTATTTATTTATTTTTTTATTAACTTGAATATTTCTTATATACATTTAGTGTTATTCCTTTCCGGTTTCCGCAAACATCCCCTTCCTCCCCCTTCCTTATGGGTGTTCCCTCCCACCCTCTCCCCATTGCTGCCCTCCCCCCAACAATCTAGGTCACTGGGGGTTCAGTCTTAGCAGGACCCAGGGCTTCCCCCTCCACTGGTGCTCTTACTGGGATATTCATTGCTACCTATGAGGTCAGAGTCCAGGGTCAGTCCATGTATAGTCTTTAGGTAGTGGCTTAGTCCTGGAAGCTCTGGTGGTTTGGCATTGTTGTACATATAGGGGTCTCGAGCCCCTTCAAGCTCTTCAGTTCTTTCTCTGATTCCTTCAACGGGGGTCCTATTCTCAGTTCAGAGGTTTGCTGCTGACATTCGCCTCTGTATTTGCTGTATTCTGGCTGTGTCTCTCAGGAGCGATCTACACTTCTGCACTTCTTTGCTTCATCCATCTTGTCTAATTGGGTGGCTGTATATATATGGGCCACATGTGGGGCAGGCTCTGAATGGATGTTCCTTCAGTCTCTGTTTTAATCTTTGCCTCTCTCTTCCCTGCCAAGGGTATTCTTGTTCCCCTTTTAAAGAAGGAGTGAAGCATTCACATTTTGATCATCCGTCTTGAGTTTCATTTGTTCTAGGCATCTAGGGAAATTCAGGCATTTGGGCTAATAGCCACTTATCAATGAGTGCATACCATGTATGTCTTTCTGTGATTGGGTTAGCTCACTCAGGATGATATTTTCCAGTTCCAACCATTTGCCTACAAATTTCATAAACTCGTTGTTTTTGATAGCTGAGTAATATTCCATTGTGTAGATATACCACATTTTCTGTATCCATTCCTCTGTTGAAGGGCATCTGGGTTCTTTCCAGCTTCTGGCTATTATAAATAAGGCTGCTATGAACATAGTGGAGCGCGTGTCTTTTTATATGTTGGGGCATCTTTTGGGTATATGCCCAAGAGAGGTATAGCTGGATCCTCAGGCAGTTTAATGTCCAATTTTCTGAGGAACCTCCAGACTGATTTCCAGAATGGTTGTAGCAGTCTGCAATCCCACCAACAATGGAGGAGTGTTCCTCTTTCTCCGCATCCTCGCCAGCATCTGCTGTCACCTGAGTTTTTGATCTTAGCCATTCTGACTGGTGTGAGGTGAAATCTCAGGGTTGTTTTGATTTGCATTTCCCTTATGACTAAAGATGTTGAACATTTCTTTAGGTGTTTCTCAGCCATTTGGCATTCCTCAGCTGTGAATTCTTTGTTTAGCTCTGAACCCCCCATTTTTAATAGGGTTATTTGTCTCCCTCTTGGTCTAACTTTTGAGTTCTTTGTATATTTTGGATATAAGGCCTCTATCTGTTGTAGGATTGGTAAAGATCTTTTCCCAATCTGTTGGTTGCCGTTTGTCCTAACCACAGTGTCCTTTGCCTTACAGAAGCTTTGCAGTTTTATGAGATCCCATTTGTCGATTCTTGATCTTAGAGCATAAGCCATTGGTGTTTTGTTCAGGAAATTTTTCCAGTGCCTATGTGTTCCAGATGCTTCCCTAGTTTTTCTTCTATTAGTTTGAGTGTGTCTGGTTTGATGTGGAGGTCCTTGATCCACTTGGACTTAAGCTTTGTACAGGGTGATAAGCATGGATCGATCTGCATTCTTCTACATGTTGATCTCCAGTTGAACCAGCACCATTTGCTGAAAATGCTATCTTTTTTCCATTGGATGGATTTGGCTCCTTTGTCAAAAATCAAGTGACCATAGGTGTGTGGATTCATTTCTGGGTCTTCAATTCTTTTCCATTGGTCTATCTGTCTGTCTCTGTACCAATACCATGCAGTTTTTATCACTATTGCTCTGTAATACTGCTTGAGTTCAGGATAGTGATTCCCCTGAAGTCCTTTTATTGTTGAGGATAGTTTTAGCTATCCTGGGTTTTTTGTTATTCCAGATGAATTTGCAAATTGTTCTGTCTAACTCTTTGAAGAATTGGATTGGTATTTTGATGGGGATTGCATTGAATCTGTAGATCGCTTTTTTGGTAAAATGGCCATTTTACTATATTAATCCTGCCAATCCATGAGCATGGGAGATCTTTCCACCTTCTGAGGTCTTCTTCAATTTCTTTCTTCAGTGCCTTGAAGTTCTTATTGTACAGATCTTTTACTTGCTTGGTTAAAGTCACACCGAGGTATTTTATATTATTTGGGTCTATTATGAAGGTGTCGTTTCCCTAATTTCTTTCTCGCCTGTTTCTCTTTTTGTGTGAGAAGGCTACTGATTTATTTGAGTTAATTTTATACCCAGCCACTTTGCTGAAGTTGTTTATCAGCTTTAGTAGTTCTCTGGTGGAACTTTTGGCATCTTAAATATACTATCATATCATCTGCAAATAGTGATATTTGACTTCTTCTTTTCGATCTGTATCCCTTGATCTCCTTTTTGTTGTCTGATTGCTCTGGCTAGAACTTCAAGAACTATATTGAATAAGTAGGGGAGAGTGGGCAGCCTTGTCTAGTCCCTGATTTTAGTGGGATTGCTTCAAGTTTCTCTCCATTTAGCTTAATGTTAGCAACTGGTTTGCTGTATATGGCTTTTACTATGTTTAGGTATGGGCCTTGTATTCCTATTCTTTCCAGGACTTTTATCATGAAGGGGTGTTGAATTTTGTCAAATGCTTTCTCAGCATCTAATGAAATGATCATGTGGTTTTGTTCTTTCAGTTTGTTTATATAATGGATCACGTTGATGGTTTTCCGTATATTAAACCATCCCTGCATGCCTGGGATGAAACCTACTTGATCATGGTGGATGATTGTTTTTGATGTGCTCTTGGATTGGTTTGCCAGAATTTTGTTGAGTATTTTTCGTCAATGTTCATAAGGAAATTGGTCTGAAGTTCTCTTTCTTTGTTGGGTCTTTGTGTGGTTTAGGTATAAAGTAATTGTGGCTTCATAGAAGGAATTCGGTAGTGCTCCATCTGTTTTCAATTTTGTGGAATAGTTTTGGATAATATTGGTATGAGGTCTCCTATGAAGGTCTGATAGAATTCTGCACTAAACCCGTCTGGACCTGGGCTCTTTTTGGTTGGGAGACCTTTAATGACTGCTTCTATTTCCTTAGGAGTTATGGGGTTGTTTTAACTGGTTTATCTGTTCCTGATTTAACTTGGTACCTGGTATCTGTCTAGGAAATTGTCCATTTCCTGTAGATTTTCAAGTTTTGTTGAATATAGGCTTTTATAGTAAGATCTGATGATTTTTGAATTTCCTCTGAATCTGTAGTTATGTCTCCCTTTTCATTTCTGATTTTGCTAATTTGGACACACTCTCTGTGTCCTCTCGTTAGTCTAGCTGGGGTTTATCTATCTTGTTGATTTTCTCAAAAGAACCAACTTTTGGTTCTGTTGATTCTTTCTATGGTCCTTTTTGTTTCTACTTGGTTGATTTCAGCTCTGAGTTTTGATTATTTCCTGCCTTCTACTCCTCCTGGGTGTATTTGCTTCTTTTTTTTTGTTCTAGAGCTTTTAGGTGTGCTGTCAAGCTGCTGACATATGCTCTTTCCTGTTTTCTTTCTGCAGGCACTCAGCGCTATGAGTTTCCTCTTAACAGCTTTCATTGTGTCCCATAAGTTTGGGTATGTTGTACCTTCATTTCATTAAATTCTAAAAGTTTTTAATTTCTTTCTTTATTTCTTCCTTGACCAGGTTATCATTGAGTAGAGCATTGTTCAGTTTCCGTATATGTGGGCATTCTTCCCTTATTGTTATTGAAGACCAGCTTTAGGCCGTGGTGGTCCGATAGCACGCATGGGATTATTTCTATCTTTCTGTACCTGTTGAGGCCCGTTTTTTGACCAATTATATGGTCAATTTTGGAGAAAGTACCATGAGGAGCTGAGAAAAAGGTATATCCTTTTGCTTTAGGATAGAATGTTCTATAAATATCTGTTAAGTCCATTTGGCTCATGACTTCTCTTAGTCTGTCTACGTCTCTGTTTAATTTCTGTTTCCATGATCTGTCCATTGATGAGAGTGGGGTGTTGAAATCTCCTACTATTATTGTGTGAGGTGTAATGTGTGTTTTGAGCTTTAGTAAGGTTTCTTTTACGTATGTAGGTGCCCTTGTATTTGGGGCATAGATATTTAGGATTGAGAGTTCATCTTGGTGGATTTTTCCTTTGATGAATATAAAGTGTCCTTCCTTATCTTTTTTGATGACTTTTAGTTGGAAATTGATTTTATTTGATATTAGAATGGCTACTCCAGCTTGCTTCTTCTGACCATTTGCTTGGAAAGTTTTTTCCCAGCCTTTCACTCTGAGGTAGTGTCTGTCTTTGTCTCTGAGGTGTGTTTCCTGTAGGCAGCAGAATGCAGGGTCCTCGTTGCGTATCCAGTTTGTTAATCTATGTCTTTTTATTGGGGAGTTGAGGCCATTGATGTTGAGAGATATTAAGGAATAGTGATTATTGCTTCCTGTTATATTCATATTTGGATGTGAGGTTGTGTTTGTGTGCTTTTCTTCTCTTTGTTTTGTTGCCAAGACGATTAGTTTCTTGCCTCTTCTTGGGTATAGCTTGCCTCCTTATGTTGGGCTTTACCATTTATTATCCTTTGTAGTGCTGGATTTGTAGAAAGATATTGTGTAAATTTGGTTTTGTCATGGAATATCTTGGTTTCTCCATCTATATTAATTGAGAGTTTTGCAGGGATACAGTAGCCTGGGCTGGCATTTGTGTTCTCTTAGGGTCTGTATGACATCAGTCCAGGATCTTCTGGCCTTCATAGTTTCTGGCCGAAAAAGTCTGGTGTGATTCTGATAGGTCTGCCTTTATATGTTACTTGACCTTTTTCCCTTACTGCTTTTAATATTCTTTCTTTATTTTGTGCGTTTAGTGTTTTGACTATTATGTGACGGGAGGTGTTTCTTTTCTGGTCCAATCTATTTGGAGTTCTGTAGGCTTCTAATATGCCTATGGGTATCTCTTTTTAGGTTAGGGAAGTTTTCTTCTATGATTTTTGTTGAAGATATTTACTGGTCCTTTGAGCTGGGAGTCTTCACTCTCTTCTATACCTATTATCCTTAGGTTTGATCTTCTCATTGAGTCCTGGATTTCCTGTATGTTTTGGACCAGTAGCTTTTCTGCTTTACATTATCTTTGACAGTTGAGTCAATGATTTCTATGGAATCTTCTGCTCTGAGATTCTCTCTTCCATCTCTTGTATTCTGTTGGTGAAGCTTGTATCTACAGCTCCTTGTCTCTTCTTTTGGTTTTCTATATCAGGGTTATTTCCATGTGTTCTTTCTTGATTGCTTCTATTTCCATTTTTAATTCCTTCAACTGTTTGATTGTGTTTTCCTGGAATTCTTTCAGGGATTTTTGCGATTCCTCTCTGTAGGCTTCTACTTGTTTATTAATGTTTTCCTGTGTTTCTCTAAGGGAGTTCTTCACGTCTTTCTTGAAGTCCTCCAGCATCATGATCAAATATGATTTTGAAACTAGATCTTGCTTTTCTGGTGTGTTTGGATATTCCATGTTTGTTTTGGTGGGAGGTGGGTTCGATGATGTCATGTAGTCTTGGTTTCTGTTGCTTGGGTTCCTGCGCTTGCCTCTCGCCATCAGATTATCTCTAGTGTTACTTTGTTCTGCTATTTCTGACAGTGGCTAGACTGTCCTATAAGCCTGTGTGTCAGGAGTGCTGTAGACCTGTTTTACTGTTTTCTTTCTGCCAGTATTGGGGACAGAGTGTTCTGCTTTCGTGCGTGTAGTTTTTCCCCTCTACAGGTCTTCAGCTGTTCCTGTGGGCCTGTGTCTGAGTCTTACCTTTGGTCCCGAGGCTCAAGTTCGCTCGCGGGGTTCTGCCCACGGGCTCTCCGCGGTGGCAGCGACCAGGAAGATCTGCGCCGCCTCTTCCGGGAGCCTCCGTGCACCAGGGTTCCAGATGGCCTCCGGTGTTTTCCTCTGGAATCAGCAATGTGTGTAGAGAGCAGTCTCTTCTGGTTTCGCAGGCGTGTCTGCCTCTCTGAAGGTTTAGCTCTCCCCTCCCACGGGATTTGGGTGCAGAGAACTGTTTATCCGGTCTGTTTCCTTCAGGTTCGGCGGTGTCTCAGGCAGGGCTCCTGCCTCACCTGGGCCCTCTCCACGGGAGCCCAGAGGCCTTATACAGTTTCCTCTTGGGCCAGGGATGTGGGCAGGGGTGGGCAGTGTTGGTGGTCTCTTCTGCTCTGCAGCCTCAGGAGTGCCCACCTGACCAGGCGGTAAGGTCTCTCTCCCACGGGTTCTGGGAGCAGAGAGCTGCTGTGGGCCGGGATCCGCGAGTGTGGGACTCCCGGTAAACACAGGACGTGCCTGGTCCTAGAGGGATTCTGCCTCTGTTGTCCCGATTCCACCCGGCAAGTCACTTGCAGCAGATAAGTTAGTCTTACCTGTGGTCCCGAGGCTCAAGTTCGCTCGCGGGGTTCTGCCCACGGGCTCTCCGCGGTGGCAGCGACCAGCTCACTGTGGTGTTTAACAATAACATCAACTTGATGAAATAAGAATCGTCAGGTTACAGAAGCTCAGTCAGAGATTTTCTCTATCAAATTGTTCTGTGGGACTGTGTGTGTGACATTTTCTTGATCACATTGTTATGAGAAAACTTGCTTTATATGTGGATACCACCTTCTGGTATCATCCCAGAAAAAGGATATAGAAGATGAAAAGCTTCAGTGTTTTGCTTAGTTTACCTTCAGTCTTGTTGGCAAGTTCATTAGCCCTGATGTTGCCACCAATTCCATCAATGATATTAAAACCACCTTCTCTGAGCTTTCAATGTGGAGTGAATACCAGCAGTTCTCCAGGGTTCCTACAGTCCATTGATACCAGATTAAGACTACTGTGGGATATAATGTCATATAATGAACAAATACTGGATTTTCAGATTCTCAGGTATGAAACCTCCATTGTTCAACTCCACAGACCACTTTATGTAAGACAATCAGTCGATCCTTTTGTAGTATATTCATTCTATTAGTTCTGTTCCTATAAAGAGTTTTTGCCAATATACTCATATTGAAAATTAACATGAGTATGTTTATTCATTCATATACTTGGGTATAGTAAATGTCTCATAACAGACAAATAAGTCACAAAGTAATGACTGGCAGAGGGGCAATCAGGAAAGGATAGTGGGTTTATAATGCCATGAACTAGGGGAGAAAATGGCTCTCTTCTAGCTCCCTTTTAAAGTTGGCTTCCCAACCTAGTCCCATTTCTTGATATTAGAAGCCCCTAAGAGAGAGTTGCGTGGAGGGAAATCAGAGAGACATGGAAAGCACATTTTGAACATACACTGTTGTTAGGACAAAACAGCAACCAACAGATTGGGAAAAGATCTTTACCAATTCTACAACTGATAGAGGGCTCATATCCAAAATATACAAAGAACTCACGAAGTTAGACGGCAGGGAGACAAATAACCCTATTAAAAAAAATGGAGTTCAGAGATAAACAAAGAATTCACACCTGAGGAATGCCTTATGGCTGAGAAGCACCTAAAGAAATGTTCAACATCTTTAGTCATCAGGGAAATTCAAATCAAAACAACCCTGAGATCCCACCTCACACCAGTCAGAATGGCCAAAATCAAAAACTCCAGCGACAGCAGATGCTGGCAAGGATGTGGAGAAAGAGGAAGACTCCTCCATTGTTGGTGGGATTGCAGACTGGTAAAACCATTCTGGAAATCAGTCTGGAAGTTCCTCAGAAAATTGGACTTTGAACTACCTGAGGACCCAGCTATACCTTTCTTGGGCATATACCCAAAAGATGCCCCAACACATAACAAAGACACATGCTCCACTATGTTCATCGCAGCCTTATTTATAATAGCCAGAAGCTGGAAAGAACCCAGATGCCCTTCAACAGAGGAATGGATACAGAAAATGTGGTACATCTACACAATGGAATATTACTCAGCTATCAAAAACAATGACTTTATGAAATTCATAGGCAAATGGTTGGAACTGGAAAATATCATCCTGAGTGAGGTAACCCAGTTACAGAAAAACACACATGGTTTGCACTCATTGATAAGTGGATATTAACCCAAATGCTCGAATTACCCTAGATGCATAGAACAATAAAACTCAAGAAGGATGACCAAAATGTGAATGCTTCACTCCTTCTTTAAAAGGGGAAGAAGAATACTCTTGGGAGGGAATAGGGAGGCAAAGTTTAGAACAGAGGCTGAAGGAACGTGCATTCATAGCCTGCCACACATGTGGCCCATACATATACATCCACCAAACTAGATGAGATGGATGAAGCAAAGAAGTGAAGGCTGATGGGAACAGGATGTGGATCTCTCCTGAGAGACACAGCCAGAATATGGCAAATACATAGGCGAATGCCAGCAGCAAACCACTGAACTGAGAACGGGACCCCGTTGAAGGAATCAGAGAAAGAACTGAAAGAGCTTGAAGGGGCTTGAGGCCCCATATGAACAACAATGCCAAGCAACCAGAGCTTCCAGGACTAAGCCACTACCCAAAGCCTATACATGAACTGACCCTGGGCTCCAATCTCATAGGTAGCAATGAATAGCCTAGTAAGAGCACCAGTGGAAGGGGAAGCCCTTGGTCCTGCCAAGACTGAATCCCCAGTGAATGGGATTGTTGGGGGGAGGGCAGTAGTGGGTGGAAGATGGGGAGGGGAACACCCATATAGAAGGGGAGATTGAGGGGTTAGGGGGATGTTGGCCTGGAAACCGGGAAAGGTAACAACAATTGAAATGTAAATAGGAAATACCCAATTTAATAAAGATGGAGAAAAAAAGAGATTGAAGATTGGGGATAGGCTGGGGATTTAGCTCAGTGGTAGAGCGCTTGCCTAGCAAGCTCAAGGCCCTGGGTTCGGTCCCCAGCTCCGAAAAAAAGAAAAAAGAAAAAAAAAAGAAAGAAGATTGGGGATATATCCAAGTTGATCCATCTAGAAAATAAATATCAAGAGGCAAATTTAAGATGGACATCCAGCGTGCCAATATTATTTGCTATTCACCTTCATAGTTGGTAATTAAAATTTTAAATATTGATAAAGTTCTCAAATATTATGCTCACAGAGAAAAATCAACCAGTTCATTGTAGTTAGAAATATCCGTGGCAACAATGATCACACACCACATAGAATTGGAAGTCACTGTATAAAAGGCCACTCAGAGCAGGTATTGGTTAGTAAAAAAAAAACCCTCTTGAAAATAGGTTCCTCATAAAACATTGACGGACAACTCTAATTATTCTAATGAAAGAGGAGAGCGCCCCAGAAGGGAGGACTCCTCATTGCTCCCAGTTCTCAAGGTTAGATTACAGAAAGGCTATCACCATTGTCCTTTTCAAGGAGATGAACTTGGAGTGCTTCACCTGAATAATTCACATGTAAATAAGACAATTTCTGCCTTGTCATTGCTTAATGTAGAAATACATCATTATTTTAAACAATTGGCTGGGTACACTTAGTGCTTCTTCGGTTTAACCAGTGAAATTCTCAAGTCGTGTAACTATGTATTCATTCTCTGTAAAAACCTTTGTTGCCAAGATGAAGCATAAAAGCTTGGAGGTCAGACTTTCGCTCAGCATTTCTCGTTTGAGGTGACTTCTCTGGATTGCAGAATACTTAACCTCAATCAAGTCTGGTCTCCTCCACAAGAGTATCACACAAAGCTTCACAGGTATTGGAATTATTTCAAGAAGCACTCCCTAGTCCTCTAAGATTTTAAAGAACCCCAATATCATATCAAATACAATATCCTTGGCCAAAATATCAGAAGCAATGGCATAGAAGCCATAGATGTCTGCGGGTTTTTTTTTTTCTTTTTAGTTATTGGATATTTTTATTTACATTTCAAATGTTATTCCCTTTCCCAGTTACCCATTCATAAGCCCCCTACCCATCCCCTCTTCCTTCTATAAGGATGTTCCCCCTCGCCAAACACCTCCCTTCCTACCTCCCCTCTTTGATATTCCCCTATACTGGGGAAGTCCACCCTTGGCAGGAACAAGCGCTTCTTCTCCCATTGGTGTCCCACAAAGCCATCCACTGCTACATATGCAGCTGGAGCCATGGGTCTGTCCATGTGTAGTCTTTGGATGGTGGTTTAGTCCCTGGGAGTGCTGGTTGGTTAGTATTGTTGTTCTTATGGGGTTGCAAACTCCTTCAGCTCCTTCATCCTTTCTCTAACTCCTCCAACAGGGACCCCATTCTCAGTTCAATGTATTCAATGTTTTGCTGCTAGCATTCACCTCTGTATTTGTCATGCTCTGGCTGAGCCTCTCAGGAGACAGCTATATCAGGTTCCTGCCAACATGTACTTCTTGGTTTCATCAATATTGTCTAGTTTTAGTGGCTGTGTATACATGGGCTGTATCCCCAGGTGGACAAGCTCTGAATGGCCATTTCCTCAGCCTCTGCTCCAACTTTGTCTCCATATCTCTTCCTATGAATATTTTTGTTCCCCCATTTAAGAAGGTCTGAAGCATGTGCATTTTGGTCATCCTTCTTCTTGAGCTTCATGTGGTCTATGGATTGTATCTTCCGTAATTCAAGCTTTTGGGCTAATATCCACTTATCAATGAGTGCATACCATGTGTTTGTGTGTGTGTGTGTGTGTGTGTGTGTGTGTGTGTGTTTGTGTGTGTGTCTGTGTGTGCTTGGTTAACTCACTCAGGATAATATTTTCTAGTTCCATCCATTTGCCTATGAATTTCATGAAGTCATTGGTTTGATAGCTGAGTAGTACTCCATTTTGTAGATGTATCACATTTTCTGTATCCATTCCCCTGTTGAAGGACATCTGGGTCCTTTCCAGTTTTTGGCTATTATAAATAAGACTGCTATGAACAGAGTGGAGCATGTGTCTTTGTTGTATGTTGAAGCATCATTTGGGTTTATGTCCAGGAGTGATATAGCTGGGTCCTCAGGTAGTACAATGTTCAATATTCTGAGGAACCTCCAGGATGTCTGTAGTTCAAGAATGGAATTATAAACTAGAGTCTAATTTGAAATACAGAGGCAGGGAGGGGACAATATGATACATCAATGGGCTCTACAGTATATAAATAAATATTACTGAATTATATTATAATGAAATGACTTTAATTGAAGTACAAATTCTGTTTAGTTGAACAGAGAAGGACATTCTCAGGTACACACACACACACACACACACACACACACACAACCACTGAGTTATCTACATACACATGAAAACTATGTCTATCATTCTTCCTTGATCCCAGTAAGAGTAACAATTATAAACAACCCTGGTAAAAGAAGGAGTCATCTGTTCTGCAGCCCTACTTATAGAGCAAGTTAACAAGGATGGCATAGAATGTTGTCATTGTCAATATTGCTGTACGTAAGAAATGTTATAGTGTAAGTGGTGATGTTGTTTTCCCTACACAATCCTTTCCAACATCAGTGCTGGACAATCTCCATTCTCTAGAGTCAAAAATTTGGAGTAGCTTGCCTTCTGTTTTGTCATTGTTTGATCTCATGAAAGAATGTATAGAGTAGCATAGAGAAAGCAGGTAAATGCTTTTCCTGAACAAACAGTATAGATACACACGACATGATACATGTCATGGTTGGTAGCTGTTTCATTGCTGTTGAAGAGTAGGAGGGCATTTTTCAACAGGGAAAATCAGCAAGAGCATCACTAAAAACAGAAGCAGTATATGCATAGACACTGAAGAGAGAGAGAGAACTTGGAAAACATTCTAAGACAAAGATCCAAAAGTCTAAGAGTAACTCTAGTAGGAAAGGAGTCCACTTATGAGCAGTAAGCTGTGTGAAGTACAAATGGTGTCTTACATTGTCTTACAATAAAGGGTTTTAAGGAGCAAAGAGTTTAATCAGGTTAGCCTTATACACTGACCATAAAGTTAAAGTCATCATAGCCAATATATTCAGAATCCAAGTGTGTCGAACTACTCCTTGCCTTGTTATTTACTTAACACAAATTAAGCATCTAGAGAAAGACACATTTTAAAATAAATATCATCAAACATCTTTTGGGATGCTGAAAAATGACATTTCTGCAAAGGAATAAGATAAGGTAGGTTAATTAGCAGCATTGCCCTCCTTAGTCAAACTACAAAATCATTTATGCACTGTAGAGATTGATAGAATCATGAGTTTTTAATTTCACACTAAGTATTGTTTTCCTCTTAATAATGAAAATATTGTCACATTTTCAAAAATCCTTATAAATAAATATTGCATTGCCTTCAAGTTCAGCATCTCATATAATCAACATGGCATCCAGGCCAGGATACAAACAGGTATTCAGGAACTACACTTTCCCTTCCACTCTTATGAATATAGTACTAGGGTCATGCATTTTTAAAAAGTCACAATATAAAATCATATTTCTAGAACCTTTGTTTTCCAGATTTGAGTTTATTGCAGTTTTCCACTAAATACTACATCTGTAGGAAAGTTCTGAAGCATGCAAATCTTTGTTGTAATGACTAAGGAGTTTAGCAAGCAAGGTAATTCATGTTTGATTGACTGGCCAAGCTTTTCTCAAGGTCTCCACTCAATTTATGGTCTCAGACCCTGGTAAGGTTAAATAAGGCAGATCGTTATTAAGAGAAGCCCATTGGACACTTGGACCATCAGAGCAATCTAAACTAATCTTTTTTCTTTCAAGGGGCATCTTTTCACGCTGTTATGGCGTTATAATTCTTCCAATAGTCTAGTTATGCTAGTTAGAATACTAGGATCATAACAAAAACCTTACAACCCTATAGTATTTTTCTCCTAAATACTGAAGAAAATTTTTGTCAAACTGCTTGACTCTGAGAAATTTTCCCTTTCTGATCCTCCGCATAGACCAAGTGGCAGCAGATAAAACACACACAAAAAGATGACATTAAATCATGTAAGTAAAATTCCTACCACTTTATAGTATCAAATATGGTTTATCTAGGAGATATCCTGAAAGAGCTGGGTACTAATTCCAAAATTTAGTACTAGGAAAATATTGAGTACTTGAGGTTTCTGAGTTTGCCTATCGGGTAGAAACTATCATTCTTCTATGTGCAACTAACACCATTTTGTACCACGAAAGAGTTGTAATAGCAAGCACTTGAATTACACAGTAGTCAGCTGGATAATTAAATTTCCCTTCCAGAAAGAATATGTCCCTGCTGAGGAAACCTTATTGCATACTGCTGCTCATGGTGTCCATTATTGAATTTGTAGGACATGTCCTCGTATTATAAAGAATTGTTTGAAAGTTATCATTACACAACCCAATAAGGTTAGGAAATGGAGCAAGACACACCAGCAAAGTTTGAAGAGTGATGTGAGATGCTCTCAGATTTACTCAACAGAACAAACCCTGGCTCTCCATAAGCAACAAAGAGGTTTACTCTTGTCTTTTCCCCATATTTGATAAAAAGGGAAAAGCGGTTGCTTTAGAGAAGAGGCCTCAATTCCCAAGAAGATTCTTCTCTGTCGATCCATGAGATGGTTCAGTTAGTTGTGTTGAGAATGTTCAGAGAGAAGGTCTAATAGTGCATGTGAGGCAACCAGTCCTATGTTGTTTAAAGAAATCAAACTTTTTCAGATTGCAGTGTGAAGCATATGCTATTTTGAATTATTTCCTCAAATACTATGCACACACTGAGACACTAGATGGTTTTAAATGAAGTTTACATTTTACTCTGGATGACACAAAAGTAACTTCCTGAAATTCTGATGGTCTCTCAAGATTTTGGGTGTAGTGGGTACCCTTTGTGTTTTCTTCATAGAAAAATTCAGATTACTGGGGACCTTAAATCACTTCTTACTTCTAGTTCTTGAGATAACGTAACACCTATCTCTTGAGATACCTTCAGTCAGTATCTCTGACTGAAGCCTCTTTAAATCCTCAACATCATCCAGTTCAGGCACAATGCTTCAAAAAAATGCATGAAAAGAATTTGTCAGTCACCAAAATTTACTGAATATTTTCTGTATATTGTGTTGTGCACAGCAGAGGAAAAACTGACTTAAGAATCTTGTAATGCTATTGGGGAGGAAAAATAAACACAGAAAATGTTAATAATTTCAAATGTTCAGATATATTCAGCATCTTAGAATCCATAATTAAAGCCATAACTGTCTATATGATTTCTGTATTTAAAGCTATTTACCACATGCTTTGAGGTTATCACATTCAACTTTTTTACGGTTCATTTATTCATTCTCTGTCACTTCATGTTATTCTAAAGTGATGTCTTTCCATCAGCGAGACTAACACATAGACGTAGAATGATAGAAGATAGGAAAATAACCCTACTGTTTGCCGAATAAAAGACCTGAATAAGATATGTGTTCACAAGTATTTTGCCTGCTCTGTATAAAAATACTTATTGATTAAAGAATGTGTATCATGTTGTCTAAAATAGTAATTTATTCTATTGTCAAATTCAGGATAAAATTTCAGACATGCTATTTTTCTTAATCAATCTAGAAGACTCAGTTAATCTTCTGAAATTCAGTTGCTTTCTGGTTTGATGATTATACTTTTCCCTTTGCCAAGGACTGTATTGTCTCACTGACTCTTGAAAAAAATCAGTGGCTCACTGTAACAGAGGACAAGACCAAGTAATGTAACTTGGTAAAATAAGGCCATTCACATATGAGGTCTTACATACTTTTCCATTCTCATTTTTGACAAAAGTAGATATGAATATTCTAGGGTGACTTTTGGAGGTAATAAAAACAGACACCCATATTCAGGCTGAGAATTAATATTTGGAAATTTTCACTTTTAAAAACCCTCACATGTATACTTGGTTTAAAATACAGCATCTCAATATCACAATAAACAAGGGAGCTTCAATATTATCAAAGAATCAAGAGCACAGAACTGAGCAAATCCTGCAGCTGATTGCTTTTTATTTGAATACAGCATATATCATAGGAGTAGAAATTCCAGACAGCTCATTATTACACAGAAGATGAATAAAAGCAGACTGCATTTTATCTAGGTTACCCTGCTGATCAATCAATTCAAACGAGACTTTCTATTATAGGATATCAGCCAAACTGGCACTTCAATTGCTGATGGATAGAAGAGAGTATGATTAATTTGGGGTCACAAGAAAAAACTACAACACTCACTTTTTCTAAAACTTAAAAATCTCTTAAAGAGGAAAGTTCTTGGTGAGAAACAAAAGCATACATAGAATACTGTTTTCTGAAAATTCTAGGCAACTCTTTCTGGTACTCAGGTGATATGCCGGTAACATGACTTTTATCTAATCATTTATAAGAATTTAGATGGCCAATGACTTAACTCCAGGAATTAGGATTCATGACTAAACCAATCTAGGCCTCTCTGTTTCTGCCTTTCTATTTGATGTAGGCAATTAATAGGGATCGAATTACCCATAGCTTGGGCTATCTTGTGCTTCCTTGTAAGTTCTGCCCCGGGTACACTCAGGTGGATCTCAAATGGACAGTCCACAGTGTGCTGCAAGTGACAGATTATGGTCAAGAGCCAGCTGTTCACATATTTGATCAGCCCCTAGGAAATCTTTCAGCAGCTCTTAAAAAATACAGGATCGTACTGGTGTTTGGTGACACTGTTTTTCATCTTCACATTTCTCACTGACAGGAGGTAATAACCATCCATGGGAGGCCTGTCACATGACAACAGCTCTTCAGCCACCAAGAGAGCCACAATATGGTCTCCCAAACTCCTGTAATATCCATAGCATTTGAGGGATATTTATTTCTAAAGACCATCTCAGGCCAAAGAAGAACAAAGAGACACAGACAGATTTTTATTATTTCTAGCATTTTTATTTAAATTCTAATAATGAGGAAAGCCAGTCCCTGATATTTCTGCCATTATAACCACAGGAATTAAAGCAGAACACAACATCTTTCTGTCATTAAAGTTAGAACATGAGTGAAGAGATTTATCAAAAAGTCTTTATAAAACTCCTGCTTGCTACCTGTGTTCAGTTCTTCCTTATTTCCTCATATTTAGTCTTCCTTGTTTTTTCAACATATTATACTGTACCCACATGACACTTATTTGCATATATAGATACGTCATTGCAGAATACTCAGCATATGAGGGAAAATGCAGTGTTTTTCTTTCTGAGGTTATATGAGCCACCTTAATAAATGCTTTATAAATCAACATTTCCATGAAGTTATTGTGGTTGCATTTTTCTCTAGCGATGAATACTATTCCATTTTATATAGGTCAAAACTACCTTGTTTTCAGAAAAAGAAGATAAATAGCCACTCTTTTTATAACCACAGCATTAATTGAAGTTTGATAGTTTCTTTTCATGTGGTGATGAAAGACTACAAAATGTGACTTAATTTCTAAAGGTCATTGTCTACTGATGATCAAAAAGATAAATGTGAAAGAAATTACTTCAGAGATGTACATAATTAAAAGTTGGATAGTATTGGTAAATATATTTGTTTAAACATATGAATAAGATTATTTGCCACTTACCAATTGACGTATTTGTCCATTTGCTGTTGCTTTTCTTTCTGGATTTTAGCTATCAGATGATAAGATGGTAAATATTTCCCATATGATTCTCTTAGTTGGAAGTCATCACATAATATAAGATGAACTATCTTTAAGAAGACCAGTATTGGGTGTATTCTCTCATGTGTGAAATATTTTAAAGCATGAAAATAGAAGATAGATTATTCAGGAATAAAAAGAGACCCTGAAGGAAGAAAAGGGGAGAAAATGGGTGGAGTGGCAGGTAAATACAGTAAGAATGTCTTGGATACATGAATGAAAATGTCATTATGAAAACCAATATTTATAAGGTTAATACATAATAATTAAGATAAACAAAATCCAGCTTTAAGCTTCTCCAGGTCCACATAGGATCTCCCACAAAACTTCCAAATCCTACTAATTTCCAACCTCAGCACTTTTACATGTTGAGTTGACGATTCTTAGGAATGGCAACCCTTCACCCTGTATGCTACAAGCACCCTGTCTTGGTCATCTAGATACCAGGAGCCTCCTGATCGCTGACTCCAGGCTGTGACTATTAGGGTAAGGGAAGTCTTCAGACACTACCAAACGTTGCTCAGTTTATCATTAGTCTAAGTAATTAAAGAAAGGATCCTTCCATTCTTTTAGAAGGTATGGAATAAAGACTTTCCTAAATTTTCCATAAAACAATGAAGTTAAAACTCTCATTATTATGCTATTGAATATTTTGAAGAATGTAGATCAAGATCAACTTATAGATTTATATATATCCTTCACCCTCTGATTACCCACAGTAGGGTTTTTTTGGGGTGCACGGGGGGGTTGTTATTTTGGAGGCTTTTTGTCTTGTTTTGGTTTTTGCCACATCCCCACACATTTCTTATGTAAGACCGAATCCCCTACCACTGTTGGTGTTCTGAACATGCTTTTCTCAAAATTTAGAACTTCGAAGTGGATTTTTAAAAAATTCCACATCTATCCTGTGTCATTTTTAGATATGCCATTTCTTTTCAAGGTAAGCAGCAGCAAGAGTGACTATCAGGAAAGGTTGTTGACAGGAATTCTGATTGGGCAGCCTGTGCACAGTATCATTAGCTATGAGTTGAGTCTTCAGTTTGCAGGCTATTCCCATAAAAACTCGACCTCTTAAAAGTTCATGATTAACAAAACAAATAACTATCAATTATGTTTTCACCTTCTACTTGTCTATATAGCTAAAGTCCTAAATATGACTTTAAAAAAAACAATAATAGCCAAACAATAATCAGCCAATGATCATTCTTTTGTAGCTCACCAATGTTTACTAATACCATGTATACACCATTTATAGTCTGTCCTCTCATTATAGGGTTTTCCTCCAGAGTGAAAGAGTTGAGCCTACAATGATCACAATCATCCTCTAAATGGGAAGCATCCATCATTTGAACACATTACCTTCTACCAATCTGGAGCAAAAGCAAAATCATCAGAAACATTGGAAAAGTCAAGGTTTGTGTCTAAGGAACAGGAAGTTCCGGACACAAACAAAGCACCTAAACCTTTTCCACCCCACCGCTGAGTGGAGAAGAGGAATGAGGGAGGCAGAAAATGAGACTCAAAAACAAAAGATGTATTAGGTTCCATAGATAGTTTGACTGATAGATAGATAGGGGTGTGTGTGTGTGTGTGTGTGTGTGTGTGTGTGTGTGTGTGTGTGTGTGTGTGATGGGTATATCCCAAAGGGAACCTAAGAACAGACTCACAATACAGTTTTTCCACTTAAACCAAGTCTGAAATGACTATTTCCACTCAGAAGTTATTTAAAGACTTTAATTCTAGGAAGTGGATAAAAGCTCAGAAGTTCAGAGCACTGGCTACTCTACCAGGAGACACGCACCCAAATTCTCAGCACCTACACTGGAGCTCACAACTATCTGTACCTAGTTTCTGGTGATTTGCTGCCCAGCTTTGGCTTCCACGATTACTAGGAATGTACCGGATGCACAGACATTCAAGCAGGCAAAACAACCACACACATAAAATAATGAGAAAAGCATAAAAACTTTAAGTCCAAAAGATTAAATTTGCTTGAATCTCTGCAAAGGCAACCTTTATTTAAGGAGTCCCTAACTTTAAATTTCAAAATCACAAAAGCCATTTTCAGCCAGGTAGCATGTTCTATTAGTATTTCATAGACACCAGTCGGGGTCCACTCTAAGTTTCTATCAACTGTTCTTCTACACTATTCAAGTAAAGAATTTTTGTAGTATTAATAGTTGTGTAAATACATCTGATTTGAAGAAATAAGAAAACATGAAATATTTTCTGCAGTAAATAGTGTTTGTGAATAATAATGAAAATATTTTGGAATATTAACCCAAATAGAGTTGGATTCATTTTTAAAATAAATAAAAAAAAGATTGATCTAAAAACAAGTTTATTTCATTTTATAAATAAATTCCAAATTATTTATATCAATTTGAACTTAAATTCTATTCTTTCAGTTAACTTATAAATTCATACATACATATGCAGACACATATACACATAGCACATAGTACAAACACACAGACACACACATCCCAATAGATTATATTATCCAACTATATCAACAATTAATTTTAATGTGGATTGTCTAAATTCACCCATTAAAACAGACTGCCAGGGCTTTGATCCTGTTTACTAAGATCTAGCTATATGTTGTCTATAGGAAATCTCCATTAAGTATATAGGTATTCCTATTTTCAAACGAGGTGAGTTTTAATGTCACATATATCAGGCAAATGAGAAGTTGATCCCTATGATTACATTTTCCAGAAAAGTTTATGTGATTAAAATGTAAAAGCCTAGTCTAACCAGTAATCATAAATAACTCTGAATTGCTCACAATAATATAGGAAAATATGAACCAGAGTAAAATAGGATGAAAGAAACCCAGGAAAAGATAATGGGTACTTCAAAACAAGAAACTTCTTGAGAATAAAAAATAAAGTGGTCAGTTATACACAAAAAATATAGCTCTTAATGCCTACATCAAAAGCCGACAGAATTTCTATTAGGCTTGCTCTCAGTTGGTGACCTTAACATTCTTTATTTTCAGAAATTAGTACAACAAGAGCAGGAAGAAACCAGCAAGAGCATGGTTGGCCTAAGGAGTACTATCAATCAATTTGACCAAATTTACATTTATAGAATTGTCTGTCTAGCCACAATAGAATACACATTCTTCTCTCATGAAATATTCATCAAGACAGACTATATTTGGGAGCGATAGAGCAAACCTTAACAATCTTAAAAGAACATAAATAATACTGAGGCCAATATTGAATTACACCAAAAGCTAAAGCATGCCTAGAAAATACAAAAAAATTGGAGGTAAAAATAATCATATTTCTAAAAGCACATGAACCAAAGAAAAGCAACAAATGGAAAGTTTTAATTGAATTAATAAAAATAAAAACCTAATTTATTAAAATTTAGATTCCAGTAAAGGCAATATATAATGGAATAATCATAGAATCAAAAAGGTGTATATGATAAAATTATATGATATAATTGTGTGAAAATGAAACTCAGTTCTAGACAACTAATAAACACTAACAAAAAAGTTCAAATATTTTCAAAGAATGATCTAAAATTAGTAATCTAAACTTCAATACTGAGAAACTAGAAGAGCAGTCCAAGCCTGAAGCTAGAACAAAAGAAATAATAAAAATTGAAGAACAAATTAAATATAACAGAGGGAAAACAATAGGTTTACCAGCAACAGACCTTATTCTCTGTAAAGATCAATAAGATTGATAGAACTCTGGCGAGGCTATCCAAGACACAAAAGAGAGAAGACACAAATCTGCAACATCAGAAATGAAATGGACATCCACTCTTAATCACTTGGACACTGAACGTGTAAGAAAGAAACAACAACATAGCTACATTTTATTAAAGATATAACCTACCGACATCCGTACAAAGGAACGTGATAAACTAAACGTGTTTGAGGATAGTAATGGCTGATTTGGGAAACATGTTAGAAGCGAGCCAGAAAGAATTTAAAAGCTAAAGTGTGAAAAGGCAGGCTGTCAAACAGTGTTCCTTGGACGTAACAGGGCCATTGCGCTCATGAACTCATGGTTACCTGTTCAAGACCTGTACCAGGGCCCATCATCATTCCATCACATATGTGGGAGGGGCTTATGACCCACACCCCTCCCTAGGTAGTCTCAAGAAGTTAATGGATACTTGGACAACGCAGTGCTGTCTTTGTCTGTGTTGTAGCTGCTGCTGGCAAGGATCGATAATTAATCTCAGTGGTTAAAAGTGCAGTCATCAGAATAGAAGTGGGTTTATGGGATGGAAAAAGAGCTTCAGGAAATGGGAGAGGGTAATGTGGGGGATTAAAAATGACCAAAATTCACTATATATTTGTGTGGAATTCTCAAAAGATAAAATGAAATGGTTCAAAACAAATTGTGGGGAAAACTGGCAAGTAAACAATGAACTAATAATGAATAAACATTTTATAATAAAATAAAAATTGAAAAACAGCACCAGGCCCAGATGGATTTTTTTTTGAACCTTACCAAACATTTAAGTTAAAAAATGATGTGAACTCTCTTCAATCTCTTATAAAGTGTAGCAAAGGAGGAAACATTTCTAGTTAATTCTATAAGGCCAGCACCACCCTAATATTTAAATAAATTATGATAAAGACATCATGAGACAGAAATGTTCAATACAAGTGTAACTCAAACACATACAACAAAAACCCTCAGCAAAATATTAGCAAACTGAATCCAAAAATTCATGAAGTGATTACAAAACACAACTGTGTGAGAATGATTCCAAATGTGGAATGTTATTACAACATTTGAAAACGAATCGATACAGCCCACTGCATGAACAGAAGAGAAAACATATGATCATATCAATTAACACCAGAAAAGTCTTTGACATAGTCCAATAGCCTTGCACGATACGCACTCAGATGATTGGAAATAGATGACAATGCAGAGCTCCCACTGCCAAGGAAACAGGGAGACTTTCTGGTGAACTAAATGTGAGTGACAATTGCCTCGAACAGACTCAGGTTGCGCTGGATGTCAGGTCTCAGTAGGAAAGTGTTTACATGAGCTTTTATAGTTATAAAGCAAACAGTGGTGGTAAGCCAAGGGATTGGCCTAACACACCGTGGAGGACAATAAATAGGTAGGTGGCTAACATTAAAGAGGAGTAATCCTTTTTTGTAGTTCTCCGGTGTTTACTGGTGTTTCCTAGCTTTAGGTTTGGTGGTTGCTACTAAATTAATAGGTTCCAAAGTGTTCTTTGATAGTCAAATGGATGTTATGTCAGATATAAAAGTGGATGACCAGTGGCTATCAGGAGACTGAGAGTCCCAAATAATTTTGCTTCGCAGTTTGCAGTATTCTGACTCTCCACAACCATGGACGTTCCAATCAGTTTGTAGAATCCAGTACATAGGTGTAGCTATTCTCTTAAGGCTCTCGTGTGTGTAGGTTCCACCTTTAGCTAAGAGAGCATTGCATTTCACACACATAAAGATCAGATGCTCATTTAAGGCCCACATCCATAAGAAGGCCCAGTTTTTAAACATATTTTATTTATTTACATTTCAAATGTTATCCCCTTTCCCAGTTTCCCCTCTGGAAAACTCATATCCCATCCTCCCCACCCACTCCTGCCTCCCTGCCCTGGCATTCCCCTACATTGGGGCATTGAATCTTCATAGGACCAAGGGCCTTTCCTCCAACTGATGTCCCAACAAGGCCATCCTCTGCTACATATGCGACTGGAGACATTGGTCACTCCATGTGTACTTTTTGTTTGGTGAGAGCTCTGGAGGGTCTGGTTGGCTGATATTATTGTTCTCCCTATGGGTTACAAACTCCTTCAGCTCAATAAGGCTCATTCTTTTTCTTAACCTAGTATATGTTGCTTTAGTTTTTTTTTTAAATTGGATATTTCTTTATTTCCATTTCAACATCCCCCCAACATTCCTTTGCACTGGGGATCTAACCTTGGCAGGACCAAGGGCTTCTCCTTCTATTGGTGCCCAGCAAGGCCATCCTGTGCTACATATGCAGTTGGAGCCCAGGGTCAGTCCATGTATAGTCTTTGGGTAGTGGTTTAGTCCCTGGAAGCTCTGGTTGGTTGGCATTGTTGTTCTTATGGGGTTGCAAGCTCCTTCAACTCTTTCTTAAGACCTGAACACTAAGGCTAAGTATACAGCAAAGACTCAGAGTCTTGGTAACGTTATCCACCCATTAGCTATTGAATATCTATCTATCTATCTATCTATCTATCTATCTATCTATCTATCTATCTATCTATCATGATCTAGCCCTGTGTGCTTTCTCTTTGTGCCTTTTGTTTTATACCTATACAAAGCTGATAAGTAAAACAGCTTTTTAACCAGACAGAATAAAATCTTCTAATATATCATAATATCTTTAAGCAGGCTGGCCCTCTGTTTCCCTATTATGTATACAGCCAGTTATATGACACAACATATTTTATTTAATGTTTAATGTGTTTTAAATAATTTACTGCTCTTGAGCTTTGCTTTATTTCCATCTTGCCAGTCTGGTTCTACAGACACAGCCCCATATGTAGAGGCTGTTTTAACTTTAAGAAAGATCATACTTTACTGTCCAAATTGTTGAAATTCTTATTTGTGACTAGTTTCATTTGTTCTACTACAAAATCCAGTTTGGGGAATTTTATATGTCTATGTATCTCTCTTTAAATATTAACCCTTTATTAATGTATGATTTTCTAAATTATCTTTAGCTAATGCGATTTGTCTAAGTATCTCTGGTCTGATACCTGAACCTCAGTAATGTCCTTTAAGTCCTAGCATTTGAATAGTTTTCATTTCCAGGAAACAGAAATGTGGTTGCCACTAAAGACTGACTGGAGTTGTACAATTGGGCTATAAAGAGTCAACCCAGAAACTTTGAATATTCTCAAGTCAAAGGAGTAGAAGACAATCTTAGTTAGCATAGCCTGAGGATGCTATATTGGTTCCCAGACCCTAGGGCTCACTGAAGAATATGTGGCATATGGAATTTGAGTCCATCATATTACTCCTATATAGTGGTTGTGTATGATGACTAGGTATGGTTAGGTCCAATACTGTAGGATATGCAGCCATAAGTCCAAGGCATATGATTATCAGAACAGATTATGTTCCAACAGGCAAAGGACTGACTGTAATAACAAGGAATATTTTATGTCTTAACATTTTCAATATTAATAACAACAAAATAATATGCTTTTCCCTTTCTCACATCAAAAAGAGAGGTGATAAGTCAGGCTTGGTGGGACATGCCATTGCTTCCAGCGCATAGAAAGCAAACAGATCTTTCTGAGTTCAAGGCCTCTTTGGTCTACATAGAAGCTTGCAGGCTTCCTAGAGTTACATCATGAAAGCTTATTTAAAAACAAACAAACAAACAAAAACCTGAACGAAATAAAAAGCAAAAAGAATTGAGATACCAAAAAGGAAAGTTCCTTTTAGATAATGTGAAACAGATCCTTAATGATCTAAACACTGAATATTTTAGTCAACTCATACTGAATAGACATAAAATTATTTTAAGATACTAAAAATCTTGAATATTTTAAATAATAAGATTTAATACTAGGGAATTAGGATGCCTAGATTGGACAAAAGTCATAAAAAAAAAAACCTTAGTAAGTTTTCTTATGGTTTGTCAAAACAAGTCTTCTCTTTGTAACTACTCTGCTTGTCCTGGAACTTTGTAGACCAGAGCATCCTTGAACTCACAGGGATCTGCCTGCCTCTGCTGCCTGAGTACTGAGAGTAAAAGCATGCATCACCACCTTCCAGCTGATCAAGAAGATCTTGTGGGTTATCCTGGTGCTGTTTGTTTGCTGATGCTAATTACACTTCCCCAAGAGGGGCTGCCTAGGACAAGGAGTGAAACACATACTCAGGTGACCTTCTCCCCATTTTAACTTGTAAAATAAAGACTAGACCTGGTGGTTGGGCAGGAGAAGGGAAGGTGAAATTGAAGAGTTGTGGGAAGAGAGAGGACAACGGAGGAGAAAGAGTGAAAGGAAGACGGAGATGAAGCACATGGCCTGGAGAAGCTGCAACTGATAAGGGATCTCCTAGCTGGGGAATAGAGTAGTGTAGTGGTAGATCTGCCAGATCTAGGCACGCAGCTTGTATTCATAGTATTTGAGGTGTGTTTTCATTGCACAGTGTTATCTGGGTTGGAGAATTTACTACAACAGATCTAGCAGCAGCATTTTATTTGTAGCTCCACAAAACCAACGCCAGCACTATTGTAATCACTTCCGCAAATATGAGTATCTTGAACCTTTACTGTTTTAAATATTCACATGCTTCTGATTTTATATGTATGACTATTTTGCTTGCTTTGTACCTGTGTTCCTGGTGCCTGAAGAGGCCAGACAGCATCACTTCCTTTGGAACTGGAGTTACAGACAGTTGTGAGCCACAGTATTGATTCTAATAATTGAACCCAGGTCCTCTGCAAAAGCAACAAGGGGTGCTAACTGCCTAGTCCTCTCTCTGAGACAGGTAGATCATTTTATAAAGAAATACCTATGAAAAAACATAAGATATATGTTATAAAAGAGTCCTAGTTACTGGACATGCTGTCAGAGGAGTCTGGAGTTCTGCCTTTCTGTTTCTCAGATGACGTAGTCAAAGATGAGATGAGCATCATCTAGCACTTGTGTATTACATGTGAATGCTGTCAGAGGGAACTGGTACAGACTTGAGATTTAAAAAAATAAAAGTTTATCTCCTCAGGTTTTACATCAGAGAAAATAGTTGAAAGTCTCTAATTGGATTCATTCCACCCAAGCTTAAAGGAAGTATTTGTAGTGATGTTTTCAATTGACAAAATTACCTGGATTTTATTCACTTAGTGCTTTGTCTCTCAAGAACTAAAGAAAAAGAAGTGAAGTCTGAGGCCTTGGTTTATTGTTAATCCCTTTATATTATGTATAATATCACCATTTGGAAGAAATGGCTTACACAACTCTTTGAGAATTTTGTAGGACAGATTCTAGCTTTATAAGAAGAAAATTGATGTTTTCCAAATGGAGTAGATTACAATTTAGAACTAATGAGAGTGTCTTTAACTTAAGCAGCCAAAATCATTATTCAGCTTTAGATCATAGACACAATGAAATCTGTACAATTTATATGTATTTTACAAATACATATAAATATTTGTACATAAAAATGGATTCTAAAATCACTATGCAATTCAGCAGGAATTCTCCAACTATAAATAATTCTTTTAAATAGAATTTTCCCTTCCTTTGAATGGTAGATTGCACACAGAAAAGTCCTCAGCCCCACTACTGGGTTCCATTAAGTTCTTATTTTCATGAAATGATTTATTCAAGGGACATAGATGGTTTAAGCAGAAGTTTATTTAGCAAAGTTAAACAAAGCAGGTTAAACAAAGACATTGGAATAGGTTATCAAAGACAGAGAGCAGCCCACTGGGGTCTGTGTTGTGAATTTTAAGGGTTTTATGTACACTTATGAAATAGGTGGCATAGTCATATAGTTAGGTTTTATAAATATGACTATTTTGCTTGCTTCGTACCTGTGTCCTTTTAGGACAATTAATTCCACGTTCCTCAAGAAAATCCCTTAAAAAGATAGGTAACCAAAACATAGTGCAGGGGATACTGTATGGGCAACAGGACTTCTGAGGATGCAGACTCTTAACGAGAACACGGTGATGGGCAAGTCATCTGGTTCCTTCATTTCTAGTATAGGGGAAATGAGCCAACTGTGGCTTCAGGAATGCTTAACCACAAAGAGTCAATCTGACATCAGCAGGTATCTTAGAAAGAGCTGCAGTGTCCCTCAGTTAGTTCATATCTAAGTTCTAACCTACTCAGTGTTAGAAGAATGGGAAACCATATAAAGAGTAGTATAACATTGAGATGTTTCTATGAAGAATCTGGATAAATTCTAATTGCCATAATTCAAGTGTACCATAAACAGAAAGTATAAGACATATAATCCTTGTTCTCAAAGTCCAGAGTTTGCAAATGTTAAAACCTTATTGTCAATATATAATTGTTGTGGAGTCCCTATCCCCTCCAGGTTCCCCAATCCTTTCCCGAGCTCTTCCCAAAGACCTCCCTGGTCTCCATCTAATATTTGGCTGTGATTCTCTGCATCTGTTTCTGTCGGC
Source organism: Rattus rattus (assembly GCF_011064425.1). Taxonomy (NCBI): domain Eukaryota; kingdom Metazoa; phylum Chordata; class Mammalia; order Rodentia; family Muridae; genus Rattus; species Rattus rattus. The sequence goes on from NC_046154.1 coordinate 61,576,019, forward strand.
TGCTAGATGGAGACTCTCAGAGGACAGTTATGCTAGACTCCTATCTGAAAGCATAACAGAGTACCACTAACAGTGTCAGGGATTGGTTCTTGCCCATGACATGGGTCACAAGTTGGGCCAGTCATTGCTTGGCCATTTCCTCACTCTCTGCTCCATTTTTGTCCCTGCATATTTTGTAGGCAGGATACATTTTGGGTGGAAGGTTCGCATGTGGGTTAGTGTCAACTGGGAGTTCTGCCTGTCTACAGGAGGTGGCCACTTCAGATTCCATATCCACCACTGCTAGGAAGCTCTGCTAAAGTAAGCATCTTAGATACCCTGGATCCTCCCCAATCCAAGGTGTCTGCCATGCTCTAGAGATGCTGCCACCCCCTATACCCCAAGTCCCCCATCTCCCAACCAACACTAACTCCTAACTCCTACTGATTTCTGTTCACTTTGCCTTGTCTGGCCCCAGTGGGAGAGGTTGTGCTTGTTCCTGCAGGGACTTGAGGTGCCAGGGCAGGGTGGTACAAAGGGGTACTTCCCACCTTCTCAGAGGAGAAGGGGAGTGGGAAGGGGGATAGGGCTTCTGTGATGTGGGAGCTGAGAGGAGGGGGTGGTATCAGTGTGTTAAGTGAACAAATAAAAAGAAAAGAAAAAATTGTTTTAGATTTACACAGTGTATTTAATTTTGGGCTAATGAATTTAAAGTAGCCTCCAATTTGTATACCTCATCGAACATATATAATGTTTAACTGTTATCTTTCATGAAACTTAATACTGAGTACAACCTTCAAGGATGATTTACATTTTAATAAGAATTCACTTTCATATAAAATTTTATTTTAATACACAAAATAATCCTCAACTATAAACATTTGTTTATTTTTCCTTTGTTCAGTTTTATGGAAAATACATTTTAAAACTCTCATGTTATATCTCTTTCACATATATACTGGGTCAACTTTGCTTTACTTTTACTAAAAGAAAATTCTAGAAATAGAAAAACATAGTTTCTGTTTTTACTTCTGAGAATTTTACATACAAGTACTCTGTTTACATACCCTTCCCTCTTGCATTTCTAAAACTTCTCCCATGAATCCCGCTCCCCAAATTTATTGACTCATCTTTAATTATTATTGTTTCACAAGCACATACAACTTATTAAGTCCATTAAATGTTTCTTATATAAACATGCCTGTGTTGAAGGCACTTGGGATTGGAGAACCTATCAGGAGCCTTGTCACTGTAGAAAACTGATTCTCTCTCTCATCAGCCACTGATTGGTCATGGCTCCTCATTTCAAAGTTTGGTAATATGAAATTTTTCCCATCTACATTGGCATGTTGAAAGGCCATAAACTTACAGGAAGCCTACAGAAAACCAAATAGATTGAGCCAGAAAAGAACATCTTCCTGTCACATAATAATCAAAAAAATAAATACACAGAACAAAGAAAGAATATTAAAAGTGGTAAGGGGAAAAGACCAAGTACTATAAAGGCAGACTCACCAGACTTCTCAGCAAAGACTCTAAAAGCCAGAAGATCTTGTCATGCAGACCCAAGGAGAACACAAATGCCAAATCAGGATATTATACCCAGCATAACTCTCAATCACCATAGATGGAGAAACCATGGTATTTTTTGACAAAACCAAATTTAAAATTTATCTGTACACAAAGAAGATTGAACTAATACCATGCATTCTATCAGATCACCATAGACTAAGGCTGGTCTTCAATAATAACAAAAACCCCACATACTCATGGAAACTGAACAGCTCTCTACTCAACGATAACTTGGTCAGGGAATAAATAAAAAAATAAATTAAAGACTTTCTAGAATTTAATAAATATGAGGGCATAGCATACTCAATATGTGGGACGCAATGAAAGCAGGGCTAAGAGGAAAATTCATAGCACTAAGTGCTTTCATAAAGGAATTGGAGAGATTCTACACTAGCAACTTAACAGTACATCTGAAAGTTCTAGAATAAAAAGAATCAAACACACTCAAGAGGGGTCTATGGCAGGAAATAATTGAACATAGAGCTGAAATCAACCAATTAGAAACAAGAAGTACTATACAAAGAATCAAGAAAATTAAGAGCTGTTTCTTTGAGAAAAATCAATGAGATAGATAAACCCTTAGCCAGACTAATTAAAGGGCATACAGACAGTATTCAAATTTATAAAATCAGAAAGGAAAAGAGAGACATAAAAACAGAAACTGATGAAATTTTAAAAATAAATTATCAGACCCTACTACACAAGTCTATGTTCAACAAAACTGAAAAATAAATGAAATGGATGATTATCTAGACAGATACTGTGTACTAAAGTTAAATCATGATCAGATAAACTATCTGTATTAGTCAGGGTTCTCTAGAGTCACAGAACTTATAGGTAGTCTCTGTATAGTAAAGGAATTTGTTGATGACTTACAGTCTGTAGTTCAACTCTACAGCAATGGCCAGCATCAGCTGTGAATGCAAGTTCAAGGATCTAGCAGTTGTTCAGTTCCACAAATCAGGCAGGCAAAGAAGAGAGAGAGTCTTCCTTCTTCCAATGTCCTTATGTAGTTCTCCAGTAGAAGGTGTATCCCAGATTAAAGGTGTGTACCACCATGCCTGGATTTGGGACTTGTTTTGTCACAGAGGACCTTGAACTCAGATTCTCCTGCCTTAGTCTCCTGGGATTTGTAGTCACCATGCCTCAAAATCTTCATGTCAAGGTCCAGGTCAGAAACTGTGTCTCCCAGCCTCAAGATGAGGATCACAGGTGAGCCTTCCGAATCTGGATTGCAGTTCATTCCAGATATAGTCAAGTTGACAACCAGGAATTGCCACTACACCATCTAAACAGTCCCATAACCCCTAAGGGAACAAATGCCATCATTAAAACTCTGCCAACCAAAGAAAGCCAGATAGTTTTATTGACGAATTCTATCAGACCTCCAAAGAAGACCTAATAGCAATACTTCACAAACTATTCCACAAAATAGAAACAGAAGGAACACTACCTAATTCATTCTATGAAGACACAGTTATGCTGATACCTAAACCACACAAAGACCCAACAAAGAAAGAGAACTTCAGACCAATTTCCTTTATGGATATCAACGTAAAAATACTCAATAAAATTCTTGCAAACTAAATCTAAGAACACATCGAAGCAATCATTCACCATGATCAAGCAGGCTTTATTCCACAGATGCAAGGATGGTTCAATATTCAGAAATCCATCAACACAATGTACTATGCAAACCAACTCAACAAAAAACTCACATGATCATCTTATTGGATGCTGAAAAAGCCTTTGACAGAAAAAAACAAACCAAAATTGTTTATTTTAATGAAAACTCAAAACACAGGAGACATAGAGAGTAAATCTTAACTAATATCTAACTCTAACAACATAAGCAAAGCATGCTTAAAATTCTGAAGATAGTTCTGTTTTCTCATACTATCAAATTTGAATTCCTTTTTAGATTTGTTCAAGTTCTATAAGCTTAAAAAATAGAATAAAATGGCATAAGCTTAAACTTGAAGGGAACTTAATATGTAAATCAACATATGTGTGAATGAATTACAATGGAATACACACACATTTGTGTGTGTGTGTGTGTGTGTGTGTGTGTGTGTGTGTGATATGTGTGTTTATTTGGTTTATGTATGGGAGGCTGAAGCAGAACCACCTTTGGAGGGAACTTATTATGTAAGCATACAACATACATGTGAATGAACTATAATGTAATATAATATATATTCTATATTTATGCATTCCATGCATATGCCCCATATATTCCATAAATATTCTATACATATATTTCACATATATAACCCATTTATATTCAACATTTATTCCATGTATTCCATATATTTTGATATATCTGAAAAGATGATAGGACTTTTGGTTTCTACCTGATTCTTAAGACAAAGTAATTCAGAATAACAAATTATTAGTTTCAAAAGGATTGCTTAATAAAAATGTATAACAGAGTGAAAGAATTTAAGACCAGGTGTATGTATATTTGCTTTGTCTTAAAAACATTTTGATGCTGCTGTTGTTAATCTTTCATAGTCTTAATAGCTTTATTTTTTAAATGCTTTTATTTTACATGGTTTCCTTAGTTCTAAGCCAGTTTCGGTAATTAACCCTTGTATGACTGTGCTTTAGCTAGAATGGGGTAAACATGGAAATCTTGTGTCACTGGGGAAGTTTAGGTCTCCTCTTTGGGTTCTTAGTCTCCTTAATAAAAGAATTTTCAAACATACCCAGTAGGAAGCTCAAGGACTATTTTCTTAGCATTTAAGGAAAACAAAACAAAGCAAAACAGTAGCAGCAGCAACAAAAACAACAGCTTGCAAGCCCTAAGTCTTGAAGGTGGCTAGAAGAAATATGGAGGAGAGAAGGAAAAAGTTTTTCTTGTTAGTCCAGAATTTCAGCAATGGAGGTTAAGAACAAAAGAGGAGGGGCAGATGTAGAAAGTGAGGAAGCCCGAAGTGCCAGAGAAAACATGCTGAGTCTTTGTCCAGTATCTGAAAGAGCTAGAGAAAAAGAAACAGGAAAAGTTACACTTCCCTCAGTCAAGACTCAGACAATGGACAGGCATAACAGAGATGCAGGGCAGCCATGAACACATCCCAGGCAGAGTGCTGAGAAGGCAGAGTGTATTACCTCGTTAAACAGATAACTGTTCTTCCAAACTCTCCAGCAAGACTTTATCCTATTGTTATGGTTTGTATATGTTTGCCCAAGGGAGTAGCACTATTAGAGGGCACCTGTTGGAGTAGGTGTGTCACTGTGGATGTGGGTCATGAGATCCTCACCCTAACTGGCTGAAGTTAGTATTCTGCTAGCAGTCTTCACATAAGCTCTCAGCTCCTCCTGAATCTTGCTTGCCTGGACGCTGCCATGTTCCCGCCCTTATGATAATGGGCAAAACCTCCAAACCAGTCCCAATGAAATGTTGTCCTTTATAAGATTTGCCTTGGTCATGGTGTCTGTTTACAGCAGTAAAACCCTAACCAAGTCACTCCTTCAAGACAAAAGCCATTGTCTTAATTGTTTAAGACAATGGACTCTGTGAACAACAGAATGTCACAGAATGTCTCTACCCCTACCGGTGAAGGTAATTATTAATGATGAAAGGCTGTGTAGCCTGGAGCAGAAGTGACTACCTTGTAGAAATGACACAGATCTCTCAAGCAAAGACAGCAGTAAGGACTCCTTCAGATTCCAGAACCATATTTGTGACATTGACGAGACCAGACACTAACTGTAAACAATTTTTACCTCTTGGCCCCCAGTTTTTCCTTCATTGAAAACTAAAGCTAATGGCCTTACCCCAAGTATTGACTCTTCCCAGTGTAGTCTTAATGAACTAATTTCTTCTTTGTGCTTTTTACTGCCACTCAGGTCTTTAGCTGATGTATTAGGAAGGGGTGGCTGCCCTTAATCCACTGCCACCGATGAAAGATTTGTCAAAAACTCCAACTACAGTATAATAATTCTACAATATATAAATACATCAAACCACTACACTTTATTCAAGTGCTCACTTGTTAATTATAATTCCTGCTCCTATAGAGGACCTGAATTTAGTACCCAGTACTTAAAACTACAGAGCTCACAAGTACCTGCAACTCCAGCTCATGGAAAACCAACACCATCTTCTGCCAATGTGAGCACACAAGTGGGGGGATGGGAGAAGGAGAGAGAAAGGGAGAGGGAAGAGGGGGAAGGAGAGGAGAGGGAGTGGGAGAGGGAGTGAGAGAGATGGGGTGGCAAAGAGAGAGACTAAATGAAAAGTTAAGTTTAAGTCAAGCAACATGGCTCAGTGGGTAAAGAAGCATGTTCCATAAGACTAGGGGAGTCCATGTAAAGGCAGAAAGAATGAATATTAACCCCACAAAGTGATCCTAGAGACACACACACTTATTTGCAAGTGCATGTGCATGCACATGTGCGCCTACACACACAGACACACGTGCACACACACGCGCACACACACACACACAGAGAGAGAGAGAGAGAGAGAGAGAGAGAGAGAGAGAGAGAGAGAGATCTTTAAAATAAAATTTAAGTCAGCCAAGATGACAGTAAGGCAAGGACAATGAGCATTGTGGAGCCATCATTCCTCTGTGGTACCTGTTTCTGTTCCTGCCTCAAGGTTCCTGCCGTGCATGAGATCCTGCTTTGGCTTTTCTCAATGATAGACTGTGATCCTGACACATAACTCAAATGAATCCTTTTCTCCTCGGGTCAGTCTTGATCTAATCACAACAATAAAAATCAAACTAACAAACACAAACTAAAAGTTTCCTTTTAGCTAAATGTAAAATACTTAGCAAAGTATTTTATGAAACTCATTAAGCGCGTTTTGTAGCCAATATAACACAAAACAAAATCAAATTTGGAGTTTTTATATTTCCCAAATTATTGTGGATTTTAAATGTGTGTTCTATTACATTTTTTTTAAGAAGTAAAAGCCTCAAGTAAATAACACAACACTACACATTAAAGAACAACAAAATAAAAGCACTAAGTGACAAAACTTAACAGATGAAAGTAAATAATGAAGACTAGGGAAGAAATTCATGAAAAAGAATCTAGGAAAATAATGGAAAAGATGAACTTCTGGTTTGGAAAAAGATAACAAAATTATAAACCTTAACAATACAGATTAAGCAAAAGCTAAGTGAATGAGGTTAATAATAAAAAATGTGCAATAGGATTAAAGCCAAAGAATGCAGAATATCATAAAATGTCACTATGAACAATTGTGTGCCAAATAAATGAATGACCTTGAAGAAATCTATAAATTCCTAGATGTGGTTAACTTAATAAGACACAGTTGTGAAGGAATCAACAGTCTGAGATGAGCAATAAGAAGCCATTGAATCAGATTTTATAGCCTTAGATCACTGTCTGTCATGATCTGTCAAACATTAAAACACACTGGAATAAGTTCCAGCCCTTCTCAAATTACCTTTAAAAATCGAAGAGGAACGAATGCACAAATACTTATAAACTCGCTTTATGAGGTTAGAATTGTCCTGATCTCAAATCCAGACAGGAAAAAAAAAAAGAAGAAAATTACATATCAAAACACTGCATATACAAGAATAAAAAAAATCTTCAATAAAACTATTTTCCTAGCATATTAAGGAGCCATTTATAATGGCTATTTTTTTCCTGGGATGCAAGGATGATTTCCATATATGTCAATCAGTAATATACATTATACATTCTGTTAATATACATCAACAGAACAAATAATAAAACCATGTGGTCATCTCAAATGATTCAGAAAACGCATGCCAAAATAAAAGCCAAAAGCAAAGCCAATCTAGAAGAAACACAGTAACAACCACTTTTCACGACCAACAGACAACTAACTCAACAGTCAACACTGAAAAGCTGCAAGCATCCCTTGTAAGTTCAACATAGCGAGATTCTCATTCTTATCACTTAAATGTTCTTGTTAACATTACAAGTGCTAGTCATAGTCTACTGTTTCCATTTCCGTGATTAAAGCTTCACTACCAAAGGTAAGCAAAAACTAATGACAAGAATTTTGCCTGGAAAAGTATCCCAATCAGTGACTTGTTAGAATCAAAACACACACACACACACACACACACACACACACACACACACACACACACACACACACACACACACAAATTGAGACAACTATATATAACAAAGGGAATTCTTCAGGGTTTATAATAGCTGTAAGATATAGACTGCCCATAAAGAAGGGGAGGGGGAGGGGTTAGGGGGATATTGGCCCGGAAACTGGGAAAGGGAATAACATTCAAAATGTAAATAAGAAATACTCAAGTTAATAAAAAAAGATATAGACAGTCCATACATACACACAATCTCAAAAATCACCGTCTCACTGGCATTATTATGAATCACATCATATTACATACACACACACACACACACACACACACACACACACACACACACACACACCCAGAGAGAGAGATGCTCACTAAAACAGATAAGTCTCTATGCTATATTTATGATTACTATATATATATATATATCACATCACATATATATGGAATTTTGTTTTCTCTCATGCTCCTCAGTCAATAGACCTCCATACAACTGTACAAAACTATCCACAATGTGATAATAATAATAATGTTTGGTCCTTACTTTACTTCCTAAGGCTGTCATATCAAATCAGGTGCTTAATTTTCTTAAATTTCTTGATTTATTTCCCCCATAATAAAGGCTGGAAGATGGTAACCAAGCTCTTTTCAAACTGGGTCCTCTTGAAGCCTGAGTGAGAGTCTCTTCCATTCTTTCCTCTAACTTTTGAGATTTAATCTCTTCTCAAGAGAAAATTCTGATGGGTTTCTGTGTACTTTCCTGTGGCCTATGGGCTTAGTGTGTCATCATTTGTCACCTAATAGCAATATTCAACTCTGAAAATGCAAGAAAAAGTGGTGGTCCAAGCAGGTAAGTGGGCCGAGATCCATTTATTCCATCAATAAGTACAGACAGCAACTCCTTTACTGGTCCACCAGAAAGCTAAGCACAACTTGCCAAAGCATCTGTGTTGGTTTCCTGTGTGGAGGACAGGATAAATATCAGCTAAGCTCCTCCAAAAACATATCTCTCCTCAAAGAAAACCAAGTCTTCAACGTGGCTCTACTAAGTCGCTGCTACCCATCCTCCTAAAATTTCACGCTTGTTCCATCACCATCTCTTTCTCTGTTACAGCCACATTGTTCATTTTGTCTTAACCTAGGCACACCGGGGTCTTCACCCGTGTTTTCTTCTGCTAGAATGCATAACTTTACAGTATTCACAAACTATTTTTGAGGCTTTTATTACATAGATTCTGACATCAATGCAAAATAGCAAAACTCCCACACTTAGACCATCACTACTTATCCTCTCTGTTTCTTTCCCTTAAATCTTTACATTATACATGGTTTTTTTTTTTTTTTTTTTTTTTTTTTTTTTTTTTTTCTTTTTTTTTTGGGAAACCCTAAAAAAGGTCCTTATATATTTTATAACCAATTTGGGGGGCGATAGATAGGTAAATTGATTAATTATATAAACAACATTGGACTTCTTTCTAAACCTGAGTTTTCTTTGGCAGGATCTACTTTATTTTTTAAATGTTTATAGCATCTTTATTCATAATAGTCCAAACATGGGAAGCTAGATTATTTTATTAATTACTTTATTTATATACATTTCAAATGTTGTCTCCCTTCCCAGTCTCCCCTCCTCAAAGCCCCTCCTCTTTTTCTCTAAGAGGGTATTCCCCTACCCATGCATCTACTCCTACCTCACCCCTCTAGCACCCCGCCTTGTCTGGGGCATCAATCCTGTACAAGACTAAGCATACACACACCTCCACTGAAGTCAGACAATGCAGTCCTCTGCTGCCTATGTAGTGGGGGCCATGGACCAGCACATGTATGCCCTTTAGTTGGTAGATTAGTTTCTGGAGACTCTGAGGGGTCTAGATAGTGGATACTGTTTTTTTCCTATGAGGTTGCAATCCTTTTCAGCTTCTTCAATCCATCCCCTAACTCTTCCTTAGGGGTCCCCAAATTTAGTCCAATAGTTGGCTGTAAGTATTTGTATCTGTCTCAGTCAGGTGCTGGTACAGCCTCTCAGATGACTCCCATCTGCATGCACAACATGGCACCAGCAATAGTATCTGGTACCTGTGCATGGGATGGATCCCAAGTTGGGGTGGTCTCTGGATGGCCCTTCCTTCAGTCTCTACTGCTTTTTTGTACCTGCGTTCCTTTAGACAGAAATAATTCTAGGTCAAAAATTTTGAGATGGGTGGATAGCTCCATTTCTCAACTCTGGGGGCCATGTCTATTTAATGGAGTTGGTCTCTTCAAGTTCCATAAGTCCACTGTTGGTCATTTTGGCTAAGGTCATCCCCATGGGTCCTGGGAGCCTCTCACATCCCTGGTGTCTGGGACTTTTAGTGGTCCCGATACTCCACCTCACACTGCTGCATATTTCTACACATTCTCCTGGCCCTCTAGGCTTCTCTCCTGTCTCCCCATTCCGGACCTAATGCTTCCCCCATTTTCCCTCCCCCTTCCCTCTCCCAACAGGTCTTTCCTCCCTCTACATCCTGTGATTATTTTCTTCCCCATTCTAAGTAGGGGTCTTCCTCATTGTTAAGATTCATACGGTCTATGAGTTTTAACGGGTATTCTGAACTTTTTGCCGAATATCCACTTATTAATGTGTACATACCATATATGTTGTTTTGGGTCTGGGTTATCTCACTCAGGACAATATTTTCTAGTTTTTTATCCATTTGCCTAAAAATTCACCATGTCCTCATTTTTAATAGCTAAGTAGTATTTCATTGTATAAATGAACCACATTTTCTGTATCCGTGCTTCAGTTCAGGGACATCTGGGTTGTTTCCAGTTTCTGGCTATTAAAAATAAGCCTGCTATGAACATAGCAGAGCATATGCCCTTGTGATGTGGTGAAGTTTCCTCTATATGCAATTTCCAGAAAATTAAGAAATTTGGCCATCTCCCTCATTAGCAAATCTATTTAGCGATAAACATAAAAGTTCATGTAGTCATTTGCATATAAGAAACAAATATCACAACATGGCAACATCTGATATAGTCACAAAAAGTGCCACATTGTTTAATATTGCTTATTTATTTTGACTTAAATTCTCTCTCTGTATTTGACAAGGAATATAGCACCTCTGGGTGGGCAGATGAACAGATGAGTTCACTCTCGCTCCCTCCCTGTCCTTGTCCCTGTCCCTCTCCCTCCTCCTCTCTCAGTCTTTGCTCTTTACCTGCACACACAAACCAAACAGATCTTATTTTTAAGTTTTATTCTATTGACTTGACTTTCTAAATCTTTCTATCTCATTTACTTTTATTCACTTTCTATTGCTGTTGTCATAAGAAATTAGTATCAACTTTTCACTGGACTAAATTTTATCACAGATCTTATCTTAAAAGACACTAGGTAAAAACCCTTTCATTATATACTGTGATACTTATAATAAAGACAAAACGTTAATGAGGCAGTCTCAGTTCTCACCTTCCACTGCCTGCCAGCTCTACTGTGTTCTAATATCCCCTCTTGTCACTGTTTCCTCTTCAAGGAATTTCTCATCTCTGTAACTGGCACCTCTTTCACCTAATTAATGTAATTTTAAACAAGAAATATTTAATCCTTAGGAGATAATTATATAACCACATAGAAAACTTTCTCATTTTTGTTCAATCCCAGCTCATAGAACTTCATTCTATTTCTTAATGGTGTGTGTGTGTGTGTGTGTGTGCAAGTGTGTGTGCAAGTGTGTGTGCGTGTGCATGTGTGTGTGCGCGTGCGTGTACGCAATTGTGAATATATATGTAGCAGCAAGAGGTCAACATCTCATATGTTTTCTACTGCTGTATTAAAGACCATGACCCAGAAAAAAAAAACTAGGGAGGAAAATGTTTATTCCATCCTACATTTCCAGGTAACAGTCCATCAGTGTTGGAAAAGCCAAGGTAGGAACTCGAGAAACACAGAAAGCAGTAAGTAGGAACTGAAGCAGTAAGCAGGAACTACAGCAGAGGAGATCATGGGGAAACACTCCTTCCTGGCTTGCTCTGAGTGCTTTATTATTCCACTAGAGACCACCTGCTCTACAACTCAGGGGTGGCATTGAACACAATGGACTGGGCTATCTAACAACCATTATTAATTCAGAAAAATATCCCACAGACTTGCATACCGGCCAATCTGATTGAGCCATTTTTTCGGGTAAGGCTCCCTCTCCCCAGATGACCTTAGTTTGTGTCAAGTTGACTAAAAACTAACCAGCAAATATCTTCTTCAATTATTTCCTAATTTCTTTTTTAAACAGGGTCTTTCACTGAAGCAGGAGGTAATCATTTCATCTAGAATAACTAGCCATCAGTCCCAAGGGATGCTCCTGTTTCCAGTTCCCCAATACTGGAATTACAAGAATATGCCTTCATACCCAGATTTTATTAGGGTGCTAGGGATTGAACTCAGCTCATAATGCTCACATGACTTTTCAGCTAAAGCTTAGCCTCAGACTCCCCTTTTAATAATTTTATCCACTTAACAGTTTTAATGTTTTATTTGAGTATAATTTTTCTCTATTTCTCAACAAAATATAAATTACTTGGGAATAAAAATATTTCTGACATTGTCATTGAATCCTATGCTTCTTCTGGAACATCAATCTTTTAACTAACTAAGATATAATTGATGCACAAGAGAAGACATGTTTCCAGGGACTGGTATTAATGATACCCACATCCAATGATTTTCTTCATTTCTCTCTGCCCCAATCCCAAATGGAATGGATTTTTTTTCAATGTATCCTTCAAGAGTTTGTGTTTAGACTCTGGTGACAGCAGATGCTGGCGAGGATGTGGAGAAAGAGGAACACTCCTCCATTGTTGGTGGGATTGCAGACTGGTACAACCATTCTGGATATCAGTCTGGAGGTTCCTCAGAAAATTGGACATTGAACTACCTGAGGACCCAGCTATACCTCTCTTGGGCATATACCCAAAAGTGGCCCAACATACAACAAAGACACATGTTCCACTATGTTCATTGCAGCCTTATTTATAATAGCCAGAAGCTGGAAAGAACCCAGATGCCCTTCAACAGAGGAATGGATACAGAAAATGTGGTACATCTACACAATGGAATATTACTCAGCTATCAAAAACAATGACTTTATGAAATTCATAGGCAAATGGATGGAAAATATCATCCTGAGTGAGGTAACCCAATCCCAGAAAAACACACATGGTATGCACTCAATCATAAGTGGATATTAGCCCAAATGTTTGAATTACCCTAGATGCACTGAACACATGAAACTCAAGAAGGATGATCAAAATGTTAATGCTTCACTGCTTCTTTAAAAGGGGAACAAGAATACCCTTGGCAGAAGGAATAGAGAGGCAAAGTTTAGAACAGAGGCAGAAGGAACACCCATTCAGAGCCTGCCCCACATGTGGCCCATACATATACAGCCACCAAACTAGATAAGATGGATGAAGCAAAGAAGTGCAGGCCAACAGGAACCTGATGTAGATCTCTCCTGAGAGACACAGCCAGAATACAGCAAATACAGAGGTGAATGCCAGCAGCAAACCACTGAACTGAGAACGGGACCCCCATTGAAGGAATCAGAGAAAGGACTGAAAGAGCTTGAAGGGGCTTGAGACACCATATGAACAAGAATGCCAACCAACCAGAGCTTCCAGGGACTAAGCCACTACCCAAAGACTATACTTGTCTAACCCTGGGCTCCGACTGCATAGGTAACAATGAATAGCCTAGTAAGAGCACCAGTGCAATGGGAAGACCTTGGTCCTGCCAAGACTGAACCTCCAGTGAATGTGATTGTTGGGGGGAGGGCGTTAATGGGGGTAGGATGGGGAGGGGAATACCCATATAGAAGGGGAGGTGGAGGGGTTAGAGGGATGTTGGCAGGGATGTTGGCCGGGAAAGCGGGAAAGGGAATAACAATTGAAATGTAAATAAGAAATACTCAAGTTAAAGAAGATGGAGGAAAAAAAGAGTTTGTGTTTGGGGATATGCTGTGGAATTTTATGAAGTCAGGATGAGTGGGTTGTGCCTAAATCTCTGGAAATGCTGCTCCCATATATTAGCAAAGGTCTCTGTGGTAAGTTCCCAAGAAAAGGATTATTTAGAAGAGGAAGCCTTACACTCTCCCTGGTCTCTGTAGCTCACCATGTGGTAACTTCCTCCCTCACACATTCTTGATATTGTGATACACCAGCCTAATGCAGGACTCAAAGACCACTTGATCTGGAACCTTCCCCCTCTAAACAGTTTAATTAATAAAGCTTATTTTCAAATACCAATATGAGGTATTTGCTTTTGTAATATGCTAACTTTAAAAGTTTCTAGTTCTTGGAAAATAAAATTTGATTATCTGCTTCTCTGGCTTGGAGTCAACCATTGATCTATCCAGCTCCTTCCATATAAGTGAATCTAAAAAAATTCATTTATAAAATCCAATGAAAGGGCTTATTTCCCTAATATCAGAGAAATAACATAGAGAAAATGGGTTAAGTTTCAGGATAATCTACTTTTGCATCAATATTTCAATGCACATGTGAACATACTGTGTAAACTAACTTTGAGCATCTTATTCCTTCACAGTATAAACAAGAAAAGTATTCTCTTTCACTTTTAGAGTATAATAAAGCCCTCACAGAGTTGTGGTATCTGCTGCTAGTCAGTTCTAGAAAACTTATAGTATAATAAACAAAATGCTACTTTCCTGTAATCATATCACGAACGACATCCTTAATAGTTTGAATTGTATAGTAATTAGAAATGGTCCAATGTTCTTCTTTCAAGTATTCAGTATTTCAAGTATTCTTTTGAACTCCTTGATTCCATAGAGGTTGTAGCAAATGCTAATCTTTTCCATCAGTGACTAATATTCAAATTTTCTCAGTTTAGAAAAACAAAGCTAACTGCATACCAAAAGTACCAATCTCAAATCGATTTTTAATCCAGAGAGAGAGAGAGAGAGAGAGAGAGAGAGAGAGAGAATGAATGAATGAATGAATGAATGAATGAATGAATCTACAAGACACTAAATGGAATAAAAAAATATTTCACTGACTTAGAGAATTCCCAGGGTTAGAGTTCATTTTCATTCACAAATTACGGATTAGATATGCCTTAAGGAAGAAGTTACTAATTCCTCTAAAAGGGAACCCACAATTCCAAACCAATGTTTTCTATCTTCTAATAAGTCCAAAATCACTACCTACCTTGTGTTATTTAAGTTATCTGAGAATATTATATATAGGATGATTACACTTGAGCCAGCATTGTCAAGGCAAACACTATTTTTGCAACGTGTATTCTTCCATGTTTCCATTAATCTCCACTTACCCCATCACTGCTTAGTAAGGTTTCTGTAGGTGATCAATCCATTTTAGAATAGAATGCATTTGCTTTGCTATGTCATTCTACCACTGAGGAACAAGAATAATAAAGTATTCTAACTATATTTTGTTCACAGTACTCATAAGTTAGAATCTGCCACTAAAATTTAAAAATATAGCACATAATCAAGCCTCAATAAATAAACATTTTATTTTCATGTGACTCCAATCACACAATCAGCTCCCTGAACACACCTGGTCAAAACAAACATTTATAAATCTTGCATTCACTCACCTTGTGCCACTATGTCCTTCTAAGTCTGTGACCTCCAGAAACAAAGCAAGTCAACAACATCATAAAACATAAAGAAGATATGAATGATTTGTGATTGCTCTTCACTGAAAAAGAGGAGAAAATGATCTAATATTACTAGGACAATGAAAGTAACCTACAAGGTCCAGAGACGTCCAGGAAAGCACCCAAGACCAAATCTGACCCCAAATGCACAAATAACACCAAGAATGGAAGTAAAGACGTTCTGACAACCACATCTGTTACTAAAATAGATACTGTGACAAATAAAAATAGAAAGAACAAGCCCTGTGATGGGGGAGCAAAGGAAACTGACTGAGGATAAAGACAAATATCACGACAGTGGTGGGTGACAAATGAAATTCTTGGATAAGCAAAATCCAGGAAAGCAGACAGCTGAGAGACCCAAGACTAAGACTAAGACAAATCTGTCAGTAACACAGATAGCATCACACTGTGCCGGAAGAAAATACTAAATTATACATGTTAATGATGGGTCAGTTCAGCAAAGCCACAAGCAGAACAAAAGGAACAGAATGGAAAAGCACCATACTTTGTTAAGAGTGTTTGTGTAGGCTGTTACTTACAGGGAAATGTAATACACAGACTACATTCTGTTAGGAATGGCATGTTTGACCTCAGAAGGAATGGTAACGCACTATTGAACAACACTAACTATTTTCTAACATCTTCCTTTAGTTGTTAGAAATTATCTACTTCCATAGAGAAACCTGAATAAGCTAGCAACTTTCTTCAGAAAATGACATTAGGGAGGTATGCTAGCTTGGTCAACTTGAAGGAATCCAGTGTCATTTTGGAAGAAGGAACCTCAGTTATGAAAATATGCTCAGTAGGCTTGTCACGTCTGCAGTACATTTTTTTTATTGATGATTGATATAAGGGAGCTCAGTTCACTGAGGGCCATGCCAATTCTGGGCTAGCAATCCTGGGTGCTCCAAGAAAGCATTCTGAGAAAGCCATATGGAACAAGTCAGTGATCAGTGGTTCTTCTATCACCTATGCACCAGTTATTGCCTCCACATTGATGTCTTGGATTTCTTTTCCACAGAGAAGACTACAGTCCTCTGAGATGGAATTAACCTTTCCCTCCAAGCTACTTTTGGTCATGTTGTTTTATCACAGCATTAGACAGTGGGTGTGGAATAATAAAAGAGAACACAGGCAAAATGTTTCCATCAAGGAAGTGATAACAAAGCTGAAATGAAAAGGGACAAAGCACTATGGGTGTTGGTAGTGAAGAATGTTCTAGTTGGTGTCACTGGCACCAGGACCCAGCTATGAAGACTGTTTGAAGAGAGGACAAATGGGGCTGGAAGAAGGAATTGAGTTAGGATAGAGAACCTTGGGAGGAGAACCCCAAGTGAGGCAGTGATAGGAGCAAAGCAACACAGACTGGCACAACCATCTGCTATAGGCAGTAACTGGGAAACCTTGTAGGCAGCAGCAGAACATGGTTGTTCTCTCTGAGAAGCCACTCACAAGGACCACAACCTTGAGGTCCACACCTTCTCCTTCATCTCTCCACCATCACTAGATGAGCAGATGCTTTCCTTCTAGTAAGCCAGGCTTGTTCTCCTGCTCTACCTACGCCCTTGCTTCTCCCTCTCCGTCGAGCTACATTGATCAACATCCATGTATGTCATCCCTTACTTCATCTCAGGTCTCTAACTCAGTGTCTTTTCATATATATCTTTCCTAGAGAGCCAAACTTAAGACCTCCAGTATTCACTCCTTATCTTCTCAACCTGATTTATATGCATGTTGTTGTCTTTTTCTGTTTGCTGGTTGGAATTTTGGTAATGACATAAAACATGTTTTCAGAAAGAGAGGGAGAGAGACTTGGCTTCTAGAAGGCAGTCTTTATTGCTAACTAAGCACAAACCATGCTAGTGCTCAGTCAGTATTAAGAAAATAAGTAGATTGTTCATGAAGAATGGATTCTAACCGTCATGTAGATAGTAAGCACACAAACGACCTGTATTTTGTCCTAGCAATTTTACTATGTTTATTCTCTCCACAATTTTACCCAAGCAAGTGTGCCTCAAATTTCAAAAGAATTATCAATCACAACTGTCTGCTTATCTCTCCTTGTGGGACTGGAACAAAATTTATATGTGAGAAAGTGTGTGCATATAAAAATTAATGAGTTTTAGATAAAGAGAAGAACGAATATTTGCGATTTCACCTGTAGAACTGACAGGATGAAGGGAAAATTAGTGGCAGAAGAAAAGGGTTGCTGTCCTTAATTTTAAAGGGATACATTATTACTTAATCAGATGACACTAAATCACTAAAGCCCTCCTTATTATCTTTATATGGATGAACAATCATGGAACAGAGTTACCTCAAAGATCCCTGGCAATTAAAACACATGAATACTTATCAAGAGAACATCCATCTATTGAGACACTCATGTACTTTCAGAACTAACTCACAAAACCCCTCTAAAGATGTTCAGTAGAATTAGGCCTCAGTAGGAGATACAGTCTGCGAAACAGGAAATGAGAAAAAAAATCTGCCTCTTTGTGAAGAAATATTTTTTAGAGTATTAAAAATCACACAAAAAGTTACATTTGAGATTATATATCAGAAAGGGAAGCTGAAGGGGGGAAAATGAAGAAAACTTAGTTATCAGATTAAAACCTGTGGTTCTATTCAACTAAGAAACACAGATGATTTGAAATTATAAATATGCCAGTATTTTATAGACACTTAGCATTTTCCTGTGCAAAGGATATATCTATATGGAATAGAGCGGGAAAGGGAGCAGCAAGAGAGTAATTGAAAGTCATGTGGTCATGCTGAAATTTGTAATGCAAAGCTCATAGTGTTTGATCTTCAAGAGTCTCAGAGAGGAAGTTTAAAAGAGCTTACAGGATAGACCTGACTCACAGTCATGGCAGCCACAATATTACCTGCTGACCAACATTATCAGAACACCTCTGCCTGAAAGTCTCAGTTTGCCATTTTTTATTTTAAAATATTTGTCTTCCTATAAAATCAAACATTTTTACAATTGTCATCTCGTTAGTCAGGTTATGATCAAAGTACTACCACCACAGGCACTAGCATCTCAGAAATAATAGAAATTTAGAATCCCAAGCCCCATCTGAACTCAATGATTCAGATACTGAATTTTAATCAGATCTTTTGGTGATTGGCTGGACATTGTATATGTTCCTTTGGAAGTAAGTCATTACTCGTTTATTTTCTCTAATAACAGGATACATTTACACTATTCTGAGAAGAAAATAAGATTCTGGGACGGCTTTGAGAAATGGCTATCGTTGTGGATGAACAATAATAAGGAAGTTATCCATCTTGGAACAGATCCAAAATGGTAAACTTAAACCTAAAATTATAGTCAAAACATCTCAAGAACAAAGAATTAGAAGGGAGAGCAAATCCAACATAAGAGAACTAGGATGAAATGCCAAAGGGGGAAATAGAGAATGATAGAGAAATAGAACAACATCACTTGTTATTTTGTTTATTAATGTTCCTGGCTTTAATGCAATTTACCAACAGATTTGTTTTGGGGTACCTATGCATAATAAGTCAACAATAATGATTTGAACATACTTTCTAAAGAAGGCAGGAAAGGCACAACCAACCCTGAGTTGAGTGTTCTGCAGATTCCTGTTCTCGTCTTCTCTAAGGTACTAATCCCTGGGGCTTTAAAACAAAGCGTTCAGTTTAACATGAGTGTTGGTTTACACTCTAAGTGTTCTATTGTGTTTCCACATTCATCTCCCATGATTCTAAGGTGCATCTGAACAAGTGTCTGAAACCACATTAGAAGCACACAATGCCAACCAAACTGTGGGTTCACTTAACACTGAAGAAACATTTCTTTCTAGCAAACATGTGACTGTATCTTAAGCATATGTCAGTTTATTAAGAAGCTGTTCTTCAATAGTATAGCTCTCTTTTTATTGTAGCCATGTGCTTCTCTCTTGCTTTTTCGAAGGGCAACCCTCATTACTAGCAAAGGCTATCTCAAGGATGGTCTCTAAATAAAATAATGACATAAAGTAAGTTGATTTGCAGTAGTGAAGGAGAGGTCAAGTATGCATACATTTATTAAGCATCATCAAAGCTGCAAACAGATCCAGATTACATAGAGGCTTTCACTGATCTTACAATGTACCTAATACTTCATTTAACTTTTATGTAAATTTTAATCCTATTTCATGACACTCTAAGAAGTTATTAAAAAGTGTATGTATCTAGGTCTATATCTCTACAGGTGGAAAACATATTACTTCATGGAAATTCTTTGTCCAGAAACAGCACAAGGAGATTTTACAGAAAACTAGGCAAACAAATGGGGTGGAATATCAAACTAAAAACAAAATTGTACAAATTATATGTATTCATTGTCCATGAAATTGCCAAATCCAGAAAAACAAAAAGTAAAGCAACAACAAAACAAAACGAACAAAAAAAAAAAAAAAAAAAAGTTTGATTTCCTATACCCCAAAATGTTGTGAGATCCTAAATTTGTGTTTAATCATAGAAAACATTAATATGTAAGGTTTTAAACAAAAATCTCTAAAGAAGATGTGTTGAATGCTTTGATGTTTATGATTGAATTACCATGCTTTATAAAACTAAAGTTGTAATGGCAGTCCAAATGGATTTTTAACATGGCTGAAATTTATACATGGTGTAGTGTGTGAGGTGGCCATGAAACCCTTGAATCTGTTGAATACTTTAAAGATTTTTTAGTAATCTCCTTAAATAATTTCTAGTTAAAGTATCATTACTTCTTTTTGCTTTTCTCTTTCCTTTCTCCCATCCCTTCCTTATATTCTTGATCTTTCAAACCTATGGCGTTGTTTTTTCCCTTTAATTGTCCATACACACACACACACACATACACACACACACACACACACACACACACACACACACATGCACACACACACACTACATAAGCATATATACATTCCTAAATATATAGGTTGATGCTATCTTTTGATATGATTGCAAAGGACACAGAGATAGGTCAGATGCAAATAAATCTAAAATGCCTGCCCTTTCTGCAGGTATCTAGCGAAGTGGGAAGTGAATAGGAAAGGAGGTTTACAATCAGGACAACTTCCTAGAGCTGTTTCTTGAAAGATTGCTTTAACTTCTCTGCATGTAAAATTCTAAAGCATAACTTTGAAATGTCCCCTTGCTCTGCCATTTGAATCTACATAACCTGCTTTAGTATTCTGTTGCTTTTGCCACTTTTCTGTTCTTTCATCAGCATATTTATTAACAAGACTATGTACAATTCTCCTTTCGTTCATTTATCATTGGCCAAAGTACTAAGGACCTGATCCACAAGTTATTAATAATACTTAATGAACCGATCATGTTATTTCATGGGCTATGTTCTGTTTCGTTGCTATTTGGCCAAATTCTATAATTTGGAGCCGGCTAGTAGAAGAGCTTGCTGATTTAATCACCAGCTGGAGAATGGGTGACTTCAGATTCAAATCTAGGTACTATCTCATGTTCTGAATAGATGAGATTGTTTATGAAAGCACCTACCATAGCATTCGAATAGGCTTGGCAGCTACGAACTAGTGTGCAAAGACAAAGACGGTCTTCTTGCAGCTATGCTTCTAGTAGTTTCCCTTCTAGTGGAGGTTTGATCAGCAACAGGAAATGATGAAGACCAAGTAGCCTAGCTTGCCCTACAGTACGGATTGCCTTGACATCTCAGAATAGAAAACAAATCAAAAAGAAAATTCCAAGGTCACTTTATTTACCTTTCAAACCTGTGGTAAGATATTAGAAGATTAGGCTGTTGGCTTTCATGTGTTAACAATTCTCGGTGAGACAGTTGATGTCGTTTCAAAGCTTACTAACGGCCCAAGGTTAGCAGTGCACTACAAGCATTCCAGATGTGATACATAAGTCCAAATAAACAAAAATGATAAGTATAAATTGTGCATGAAATTATTATTTTCTTTTTCTTTCTTCCTTCCTTCCTTGCTTTCTTTTCTTGTTTTTTCGAAAGTAGATTCTTCTCTCATACAATACATCCTAACCATATTTTTTCTCCATCCATTCCTTATAGTACCCCCTATTTCCCCTCTCTCCCAGTTCTACCCCTACTTTATTTCCTCTACAGAAAAGGGCAGGCCTCTGAGAGATGAGAGACAAACAAGATACAACTGAACAAGGTAAAGCCCTCATCTCAAGCCTGGACAAGGCAATTCAATATGAGAAAAAGAGTCCTAAGAGCAGGCAAAGAGTCAGAGATACCCCAGCTTCCACTTAAAGATTCACACAAAAATACTGGGTGAACAGCCATAACTTACATGCAAAGAACTGGTGCAGACCTCTGCAGACGCTGTGCTTGCCACTTCAGCCTCCGTGAGTGCATGCTTTTTTGATTCACTGGGCATGCTCTCCTGCTGTCCTCCATCCCCTCTGACTCCCACCTTCCTTCCTCTCTCTCTCTTCAAGGTGTTCTCTAATCTCCAAGAAGAGGAAACCTCCAATGGAAGTAACACCCCCATAGAAGCAGCAATGATGAGGAAAGCAACAGAGGTTTATCTGTGTAGGGGGATACCATTTGAAATGTAAATAAATAAAAAAAACCAATAAAATGAAAAAAGAAATCTACTGACTCAAGTATCTATTGAAATATACAAATCAATGTAAACACATTTGCCCATTCCCTTTTTTTTTTTTTTTTTTTTGTTGTTGTTGTTCTTTTTTTTTTTTTCGGAGCTGGGGACCAAACCCAGGGCCTTGTGCTTCCTAGGTAAGCGCTCTACCACTGAGCTAAATCCCCAGCCCCTGCCCATTCCCTTTTATATGTCATACATTATAATAAATTTATATGAAAAATTTATATTAAGGCAATTTTAAAAAGTATAATGTCAAGAAGAATCCTTAGATTTGAACATGATATTGAAATTTGCTCACAACATTTTTAAGGCTTATACTTTTCTGTAACAAACATTTATTGAATTTGGTATGAAATTTGCTTTTCATGTGGATACCTTTCCCAGTGCTCTGATGTTTGCTCCATTGTCATAGTGGGAATCCTTGTGTCTCTCAAACATTACAAATCAAGACTGTGATCCCATAATGAGGCATGAGCATTGAGATAGTGTTGAGTCCTTTATAATCATGATTATAGCCGTTTTAAAAAATGTCCGACACATAGTTTTGCTGTTTTACCTTGTAAAAATGCAAGAAGTTCCCAGTTTTAAACCAGAAAACAGGCCTCACATAAAATAAAGATATTTAATCTGACATTTTGTGTCTCTACTAAGGTTTATGAATTATAAGTAATAATTTAATGTTGTTTATAAGCACTAGACATCTGGTATACTGTTATACCAGTCTGAACAAAGACACCAATCCTAAAGACTTAGAGAACGGTGGATCAATTATTTATATAAAATGCTTCTAATACGTCCTATCAACAGAAACTGCTGAGAGTGTATAAATCTGGTTCCATAATTAACTAGCAAGCTAAAAACACTAATAAAAAGTCATTGTTGTATATTATGTGACTAAAGCCACAGCTACCTTGAAAGACTAGCTAGATAAGAGACAATGATGTAATTAGTATAATCCTAACTAATTATAAAATATAATGAAAAATTTAAAGCTGATCAAACTCAACATTCTCAAGAACATCCTCAGTATGAATGGACTACCATAGAAAGAAGAAAAGTGTAGTCTGAAAGCTTATCTTCCAAAGAGAAGCACTGGCTATCTACAGGATATCTCCAGAGACATACTAAGGAAACTGAAAAATAACATCTGTCTCTGTATTCCTTCCATGATCTTGGATTTTCATCAGTCCCATGATTCTCAGAACAGGTTAATGCAGGTAATGACATCATTGTCCCCTAAGATATTTGGTGCCCAGCATTGCAACCCATAAAACAAAACCCTTCTGCCTTAACAGGTACTCTAGTAATAAGAACATATAACTACATTATAGAAGCACTGTTTTAAAAGTTAAACAAAAATTAGAAAGTGATAAAAATGCATGGGTATCAAGTTATTTGTCTTCCCAAAACATCTTTCTATATATAACATTCCAATAAAAATATCTGACTAGGGCAGGGAGGCAGGAAAGACTGGGTAGATGGGTGGAAAAACACTCCCATAAAAGAGAGGGGCGGAAGAATGGGATAGGGGGTTTCTGGGCAGGAAACTGAGAAAGGGGATAATATTTGAAATGCAAATAAATAAAAAAATATTCAATAAAAATGTCTGACTAATAATATTCACCATGGTCTGTTTAAATATCTAATACCTTATCCCAGTGAACTAGATTGTTGGGGGGAGGGCGGCAATGGGGGGAGGTTGGGGAGGGGAGCACCTATAAAGAAGGGGAGGGGAGAGGGGGATGTTTGCCCAGAAACCGGGAAAGAGAATAACACTCGAAATGTATATAAGAAATACTCAAGTTAATAATAATAATAATAAAAAAAGAACTTCAAAGTGTGCTCACTTCTAATACATGTGGTTAGTTTCCTATCACTATCTAGCCATTCCTTCTACTCCATTTCAGAAATGTGTCCTTCAGTAATTAATGTGAAATGGAATCATAACTGCTCCAACTGACATCGCCCAATCCTGTTTGTTTGCCTCATGCTATGTCATGACTGCTTCCACTTTCTCCTACAGTGAAGATTCTTCTGACATACTCACTCTATGAAGAAGCTATTTCTGTAAGCATGACTGGCTAATTGAAACCTTTGAGCCTCAGGTGGCAAAGTAATTGTCTACAGGGTAAATCAAATGTGAGAGTTTTTAAATAACTGGTGAAAATTCTAAAATTAAGTGAAATTAGGATGACTGGCATGATCAGCCTAAACTTAGACATCTACATCAACTATTCATAGGTTCAAGAGGAAGAGACAGAAGGAGTGTAAGAGGCAGAGGGTAAGAGGTGCTATGAAATGCCATATTTTAGATATGACATGGTCAACATACTCATGAACTAACCAAAGCTATAGTCACCCACAGAAGATCAAGCCAACAAGATAATTAATATTGGGCAACATTAATTATACTCACTGTATTAAAAAACAAGGGAATGATATGTATTGGGGAGAATCACAGGGAATGGATGGGAAGGGTGAGGAACAGAAAGAATCAAGATGCATTGTATATATGCATGAAATTTCTAAATAACAAATGAAAAGTATCCTGAAAATAAATAAGCAAATAAATAAATTGCTTTCCTCATCCTTCTACAAATGAGTCCATAACCTATACTATGCTAAACAAGTTAACAGTATATTACCTGCACAACATCACTGACTTGTAGTTTTTCCAGTTTCTAAGGTACATTTCTGAGCCATCAAAGTGTGTCTTCAAAGAGTAACAAAGTATCAGTGTGATTGTGAGAACAAGTCTCGTAGTAATCCAAACCCTATGCTTACCCCAGTCAATGCACAAATTCAGAACTATCAAAATAAACACATGAAATAAGACAAATATGAGAAAGACAACACACCTCACGTTAGCTTAGTCAAGGTACACAATCCATCATTCCAATGAACATCTATTGAATTTCTGCTGTATAGACAGTGACAATGAAATGAAGAAAAATGGTAGAAGATAGAAAACACATACAGTTTCTGACCACCATTCAAATATCATCACAAAGAGTTTCATTATGAACTTGAACAAAGGTCAATATGGAGATGATTAGTCGTTTGGGGGAGGAATAACTGCTTCACACAAATCACATATCTGAAATCCTGAATATCAGATACTTACTTTACAATAAACAACAGTAGCAATATTGCAGTTATGAAGTAGCAATTAAATAATTAACCACAGGAAGAAAATAGTAAGTATAAACATTCATAGGGTAGAAGGCTTTTAGTATTCTGGTGAACAGCTAGAAGTCAATGTCCTAAGTAAAGTAAACACAGTAATTACAAAAGAGAATGGACTTCCAGTATTATATTGAATAGGTAGGGAAAGAGTGGACAGCCTTGTCTAGTCCTGATTTTAGTGGGATTGCCTCAATTTTAGTGGTTTGCTATATATTGCTTTTAATATGTTTAGTAATGGGCTTTGAATTCCTGATCTTTCTGAGATGTTTAACATGAAGGGGTGTTAAATTTTGTCAAATCATTTCTCAACATCTAATGAGATGATCATATGGGTTTTCTTTCTTTGAGTTTGTTTACATAGAAGATTATGTTGCTAGATTTCTGCATATTTCAACATCCCTGCATCCCTGGGATAGAATGTTCTATAGATATCTGTTAAACCCATTTGGTTCATGACTTCTCTTAGTCTGTCTATGTCTCTGTTTAATTTCTGTTTCCATGATCTGTCCATTGATGAGAGTGGGGTGTTGAATTCTCCTACTATTATTGTGTGAGTTGCAATGTATGCTTTGAGCTTTAGTACGGTCCCTTTTATGAATGTAGGTGCCCTTGTATTTGGAGCATAGATATTTAGGATTGAGAGTTCATCTTGGTGGATTTTTCCTTTGATGAATATGAAGTGTCCTTCCTTATCTTTTTTGATGACTTTTGGTTGAAAGTTGATTTTATTCGCTATTAGAATGGCTACTCCAGCTTGTTTCTTCGGACCATTTGCTTGGAAAGTTGTTTTCCAGCCTTTAACTCTGACCTCCATTTCATTTATATCTCCAACTTCACAGGGAATTGGCCTTGTTTTAGGACATCAGAAGAAACAATGTAATTTAAAAAATAATTCTCCAGCAGTTATTATTTTAAAATGTCCTTTTATTACTCATTTTCAAATTTAAAGCCCTGCACCAATCTATAAGCAGACTTCAATTAACAGAGTGAGACACAGTTTGTCAGACTAACAGAAATTCTAAGACCATCACTATCAAAGCCAGATGTGGTTATTAACTCAATGAGCATTAGCAGTTCAAGCCATGAAGTACCTGTCAATCATCTAGTCTAATCTCTCAACAGAGGCTTGATAACACCTTCCCTCAAACAGATTGGTTAGTTCAGTATTTCCCAAAGTTTGTTCCTTAGATCTGATTTAAAAAAACCAAACAAACAAACAAACAAACAAACAAACAAAAAAACCAGCACCACTCTTGAGAAAGATCAAACAGAAAGATTTCATAGTCAAATGATTTGGAACCCCTCTAAAGTAAATGTTCACAGATTATTTATCCCATGCACTCATATACTGAAGCCCATCTATCCAGCAGTCAGAAGGCACGTAAATGATTGTGACCCAACTCTCCTGAATTTCTTTTATCTAGACAATTTTCTGTTAGACACTATCTAAAGTAATTTAGGGCCTAATTCATATGTTGACATTTCTATTATTCTCCTTTTCAAGTCATTTGAGAAGTTTTCTTGCCTTTTTGGTTTATTATAATTTAGGCAGAATCAAATCTGTAACACCGTCTCTAGAACTTTAGAAGTGGTGCCTTACAGTACTAGCATATTTATTGAATGATTTCCATATCTCTGTGGATTTATTTTGCTTTCTTATTTTACCTTTGCATCTGATGAAGTATTTCTCAAAGTATGTTGGTACATCAGTCAATGGTCTTGGAACTCTACTAAAGACATGTAGTTGTGGAAAATGCTGCTTTTCAAGAGATGTATACCGTCAAAAATCAATACCGAGAGTTCTCCCATTGAGCCTTTACATATAATATCAGTTTTCTTTTCAAAAAAAATAAGCATGTAGATGCTGAGCTGGTACATACTAAAAGCCTTCACCCTTATGGTCTAGTGTTCATGGTACTTGAATGTGCCCTTGGTGCTAGCAAAGGAGAAAGCTAAACACCAACCCAACTACAAAGATTTTGGTCTACAATGATGACCTGCTGCAAGATGTATTAGTGAAATATTGGCACAAACCTTGAAGGACCATCCACTGTCAGATTTATTTAAGACCTACTCCATGAGATGGAACTCATCCCCACACTGCCCATGTGGTCCACAACCAGAGAATAGACCAGGGACCTAGGGAAAACTAAACACTACCTCTAAAGAAACATAAACATAAAACAACTCATAGATCAGGGTATTTGCTCAACCATCACCAGAGAAGGTTCTTTCATTAGTCCATGGGAGCAAATACAGAGAGCCATATCAAACAATGAACAGAGAATGAGAGTCCTAGTACAACTCAGTCCTAAATGAAATATCAAGCCCCTACCCTTGGGAGGGGAACCATATAAAATGGGGCTGATAGAATAGCAAAGAGGATAGAGAACACCAAAGAAACAAGACATTCTAAATGAAACAGGACCATACACAGAGAAATTCACAGAGACTGAGGCAGCATGAACAGAGCTTGCATGGGTCTGAACTAGACAGAGTCCCAGTGCTGAGAGAAATGGATACAGTTCCCCATTTCTAACCCTAAAACTATGTTCAATAGATAAACATTTGCAAATGAAATATCAGCTTTCTCCTGTGGAGTTCACTTGAAGTACAAACGACCCTTAAGGCCAGGAACTATGCCCAACAGTAGGTGATCAACACAAAAGAGTTATAGTGTGCTCCTGTCTGCAAGCATAGCAGAGTATAATAGTGCCAGGGGTTGACTCTTTCCCATGGGATGGGTCTCAAGTAGGGATAGTTATTGGTTCACCATTCCCTCAAACTCTGCTCCATCTTTATCTATAAACATCTTTAGGCAGGGCAAATATTGGGTTGAAGGTTTTGTCAGTGGATTGATGTCCTGCTGCCTCGTCTAGAAGTTTGTTTATATGGTGGATTACATTGATGGATTTTCATATATCGGACTACCTCTGTATATCGGGGATGAAGTCTAAATGATTATAGGCCATCATGTTTCTGATGTGTTCTTGAATCCAGAATATTCATAAGAAAATAGGTCTAGAATTCTTTTTCCTTGTTTAGTCTTTGTGTGACTTAAATATCAAGCTGATTGTGGCCTTGAAGAATGAGTTAAGCAATGTTCGAATATACTTGTATGTATGAACATGTGTCTCTGTGTCACCATGTACATGTAAATCTTATGCATTTTCTTTGGCTCCTTTTTGTTTGTTTTTCACAGTCAAGTTTGTTTGGTTTTGTTTTTGTCTTACTTTATAATTAGTTATTAGTTTCCTGTTTGGTTCTAACAAGAGACAGGAAAGGTATTGGATAACAATGGGAGAGAGGTCAGTGGATCTTGGAAAAGGGGGAGAGAAAAACATAAATACACTGTATTAAAAATATAGTTTCAGGTATGTCCCCAGAACTGAACTGAACCAGTCAAAAAGCTCCCTATACCAGAATCCCGCTGGGGAGGGGAGGAGCTGGACACTCAGAAGTGTGAACACTCCTGAGAAATCATAGGAGACTACCTTCTGCCCACATTTCTGACCCAAAAGGGAATCACCTAGTGCCATCTGAGCCACTTGGGCACAGGGACCAAGGAGCAGTTCTGATTCCTGCCTGCACCAAGAGCTAAAATAATAGTCACCAGAAGCACCTACACACCTGAGAGCAGAGCACTCTGTTCCCAGAAACAGCTGAGTGAAAACAGGAAAACAGCTCTACAGGAGTACTGACACAGAGACCTACAGGAGGGTAAAGCCACTGTCAGAAAAGCAAGACACACTAACATCAGAGACAATCTGATCGCAAGAGGCAAGCACAGGAAACTAAGCAAGAGAAACCAAGACTTCTTGGCATCATCAGAACCCAGTTCTCCCACCAAAGCAAATAGTGGATATCCAAACACACCGAAAAAACAAGATTTCGATTTAAAAATCACATTTTATGAAGATAATAGAGAACTTTAAGGACATAAAGACATACAGGACAGCACAAGTAAATAAGTAGAAACCCTTGAAGAGGAAACTAAAAAATGCCTTGAAGAATTACAGGAAAACACAACCAAACAGGTGAAGGGATTGAATGAAACCCTCCAGGATTTAAAAATGGAAATAGAAACAATAAAGAAAGCACAAAGGAAGACAACCCTGGAGATAGAAAACCTAGGGAAAAAAATCAGAAGACATAGATGCAAGTATCACCAACAGAATACAAGAGATAGAAGAGAGAATCTCAGGGCCAGAAGATATCATAGAAAACATCAATACAACCATCAAAGATAGTATAAAATGCAAAAAGCTCCTAGTCCAAAGCATGCAGGAAATACAGTACACAATGAGATCAAACCTAAGGATAATAGGTATAGAAGAGAGTAAAGACTCCCAGCTCAAAGGACCAGTAAATATCTTCAACAAAATTATAGGAGAAAACTTCCTTAACCTTAAGGAAGAGATACCCATAAATATACAAGAAGCCTACAGAATTCCAAATAGATTGGATCAGAAGAGAAATTTCTCCCAACACATAGTAATCAAAAACACCAAATGCACAAAACAAAGAAAGAATATTGAAAGCAATAAAGGAAAAAGGTCAAGTGACATATAGAGGCAGAGCTATAAGAATTATACCAGACTTCTCACCAGAGACTATGAAAGCCAGAAGATCCTGGGCAGATATCATACAGACCATAAGAGAGCACAAATGCCAGCCCAGGCTACTATATCCAGCAAAACTCTCAATTAACATAGATGAAGAAACCAAGATATTCCATGAAAAACACAAATTTACACAATATCTTTCTACAAATCCAGCCCTACAAAAGATAATAGATGGAAAACTTCAACAAAAGGAGGGAAACTACACCCTAGAAAAAGATAAAAAGCAATCTCATGGCAACAATACCAAAAGAAGATAGACACACAAACATAATTCCACCTCTAATTATGAAAATCACAGGAAGCAACAATCACTATTCCTTAATATCTCTCAACATCAATGGACCCAATTCCCCAATAAAAAGATATAGACTAACGGACTGGATAAAAAGAGGACCCAACATTTTGCTGCATGAGAAACACACCTCAAGACAAGACAGACATTACCTCAGAGTAAAAACTGGAAAACAACTTTCCATAAATGTTTCAAAAAACAAGCTAGATAGCAATTCTAATATCAAATAAAATCAATTTTCAACCAAAAGTCATCATAAAAGATAAGGAACGACACTTCATATTCATCAAAGGAAAATATCTACCAAGATGAACTCTCAATCCTAAATATCTGTGCTCCAAATACAAGAGCACTTACATACATAAAAGAAATCTTACTAAAGCTCAAAGCACACATTGCATCTCACACAATAATAGTAGAAGATTACAACACCCCTCTCATCAATTGATGGATCATGTAAATAGAAATTAAACAGAGACATAGAGAAACTAACAGAAATTATGAACCAAATGAATTTAACAGATATTTATAGAACATTCATTTCATCCTAAAACAAAAGAATATACCTTCTTCTCAGCACCTCACGATGCCTTATCCAAAACTGACCATATAATCAGTCACAAAACAGGCCTCAACATATACAGGAAGATAGAAATAATCCAATGCATCCTATCACCACAGACTAAAGCTGGTTTTGAATAACAACAATAACGACAGAATGCACACATATACATGCAAGTTGAACAATGCTCTACTCAATGACAACTTGGTCGAGGAAGAAATAAAGAAAGTATTTAAAAGCTTCTTAGACTTTAATGAAAATGAAAGCACAAGATATCCAAACTTATGGGAAACAATGAAAGCAGTGTTAAGAGGGAAACACATAGCTCTGATTGGCTGAAAAAAGGAAACAAAAGATAGAATACATCAGTAGCTTGATAGGAAACCTAAAAGTTCTAGAATAAAAAGAAACAAATACACACAAGAGGAGTAGAAGGCAGGAAATAATCAAAGTCAGGGCTGAAATCAACCAAGTAGAAACAAAAAGAACTATACAAAGAATCAACAAAAGCAGGAGCTGGTTCTTTGAGAAAATCAACAAGATAGATAAACCTTTAACCAGACTAAACAGATGGCACAGAGAGTGTATCCGACTTAACAAACTCAGAAATGAAAAGGGAGACCTAACAACAGAATCTGAGGAAATTTAACTCTTGGTTAAATAACATGTGACATCTAGGATTAAATTAGTGAGTGATCAAGAGTTAGAATTTGGTAGAAAATTAGATGTGAGCAATAGACTGAAATGATTTTTTTTCTTTTCACAGAAAAAATAATATATGAGACTTAGTCAAAAAAAACTAAGAGACCTTATAATCCACACGATATCTTACACAAGTTCCCCCTAGTTTTGAGATCAGATTATTAATAATTTGCCTTAATGCATTAATAAAGCCATACATTATATATTAGGAAATCATAATGTATATAATGAACCAAGATGTCAGTAGGTATATGAAAGAAATACTTTTTCAAGTGGATTAATACCTTTCTGCCTTATACTGTATTTGTGTCTATATCTACCGAGTGTAATTCTCCATAAACAAGTACTTGGCATATTCTTTGTGTGTATATTTTGGCATTGAGGCTAATAAAACATGTGCTTTCATCACTTTGTATTGCTATAATAGAATACCTAAGATTAGATAGTGTATAAAGTCAAAAGGTTCATTTAGACTATAGCATTAGAAGTTCAAGAACATGGTTGGGGATGATCAAGGCTCCATGGTTGGACCATAAGGTGACTGATAACATGGTGATGGACGAAAATGAGAAAAAATAAATCAAGTGTCAATACTATAAGCCAAAGTGTAGGAAGGAATCAGTTCTGCTCTGGGACTATTAAGGCCATCTATTAATTAATTAATTAATTAAACAATTAATTAATGCTTCCAAAGCATAGTAGCAATAATAATAATTAAATGACTAATTCTTTAATTTTTAATTAAATCAATTAATCCTTTCCAAGGGTAGTAACCATCCATGACCTAATTATCTTCCACTACCTCCTCTTAAAGCTTTCACTGCTTCTCAACATCCCTGAGTGCCAAATTTTTAACTCATGAATATTTGATGTGCATTCAATTCACAGCCTGGACACAACATAGGTACAGCACATGTTATTAGTCCCTTTCTTTAGACAATTCATTGTAGAGAAATATTCATACGTTCATGAGTTAAACTTTTTAAGGCAATTCCTAGCACAGTAGAAGGTCAAAATCTACATCTGTTAATAAAATATGTGTCCTGAATGATCGGAGGTAGCATTAGAGAACTAGTCTTAAAGCATGGTACTAATGAACCATGAAACAGGTGGTACAGAGCAATTTGAGAGAAGGGAAGGATCCGTGTGGATGAGAGTAATCTACAAGGCCCTCACAGATGCACTTTAAGGCTTTCCTTTTTTAAATGTCCTTACTGGTGACCAGGTATTGGAGTGCACTTGTAAGAAGTATGTTTTCGAACATTTATGATAATTAAGGATGATGCCACAACATTTGAAAGTACAGGAAATATTATGGACTTTGATCTATCAAAATCAAATTATACTTCCCTCCAAGGTACCACAGGCCAAGTTTGGTAAAACATCAGTTACATTTTGCTTCAGCATGTTGTTGTGCTTGCCAGTTTCTATCTCTTCCCTCCAAACTCCCTGTTTTATCTCATTCCTGCTCCCTCCTTTGTTCCAGTCTCAGCTATTATTTCTGCACTATGCTGGAAATAAATATCTTTCAAAGTTCAAGAAAAGGAGGTCATCTTGTCTAACTCATGGTACAAAACCATTATTTTCTCACTCCAAGGTTTCCCAGAGCCAGCTGCTGCAAGTGTTGCCTCAATTCCACGTTATCACACAGACTCCCTTCTCTCCATCTCAAGGCTTCTTACCCAACATCTCAAGATGCCTCAACATGGAACTCCCATGACAACCTTTCCTTGGCTTAAGAAATATGAGAATGTCAAACCATAAAGGACAGAGTGAACTTTCTGCACAGAAACTGTCTAACAGTGGTATTTATGCTGTTGCTGATGAATTTATTCCAATAAGACCCTAAAAGAATGTTCAAAAATTTATTATTATCACTGTACCATAAGGAATAACAATACTTTTCCTTTCAATTATTTTCTAATTTATTATTTAAAGTAGTAAAAATAATACACATTAAACAAATACTAAGTACAAAGATGTAAGAGGACATATGTAGATGATTTTGACAGTAAGAAAAGAAGTACATTTATATTTAAGTATACCTAACAAGTATATATCTAACAGCTACTACAAATGAATTTATTCCATATTATTAATTTTAAATTTGTCCACCACTATCATGAATTCATTTGACAGGAGTAGAGTATATACCATCAATATTTTCATTTAATTTCTATATCTTTTATGGTCAATCGCTAATGAATAAATTAACTTTTTCTACTAAAATCATAATTTTCATTTTAAATAAGAAATGGAGGTCAGCTGTTTACTCATTTGTTTGTCATTAACGGAGCATGTTTATGGGACCATGTTGCAGTACCAGAGATTTCCACTCTTGCCAACAAGTTGCCTGAGTATTTACAGTTTATACCAGCAACTGAGAAACTCTAACCACATCTTACAGATCAGTAGCTAAGCTGCCTTTTTCTCTTTGTCTTGTGGTTATAACATTTATTTGTAATTCTTGGCTAATCATGTTAACAAATAATGTCATTTTAGGTATAAAAATAAAAACATTACATTTAAAAGTGAATTCCCAGTGGACAGTCTATTTTCCAGGAAGGTAAAATCACTCTCATGAGAGATAGAACACAATTAAGTATTTTGCCCAAACATTTAGATACTAATATAATTTTTAAAACTTTTTCCCAAGGTTCCAATTTTTATATCTCCCTTCATCCCCCTCCCTGACTGAATACTACCCACAAATGACTAAATCCTTCGCATTTTAATTACATCCACCAAAAAAAGGTGCACAGACCCACGGACACGCAGATTATCATTGCTAAAATAATTTTGAGGTTTTAAAACTCGGTTGCACATTGGAATTATCTGGGGTAGCTTTAAAAAATATGGTTGTCAGGGTCAAACCCCAGAGAGTCTAATTTAATTGGCCTAAGCACCAGGACTTTTAAAAGCTCCCCAGGTGGTTCTAATATGCAGCCAAAATTAAGAACCACTCTTCTAAGTCACTTGTTTTACACATGAAACAATTAACCCTATCAGTGACGCACACAAACTCCGTGTCAGAACTGTAAAATTCAAATCTTCAGAATCCCGGTTCTTAGAGGTAATGTGGCGAAAAGAAAGGTGGGGGAGGGGGCTGTATTACAGGCGGAACTCCAGGGAGAAAAACAGCAGAACAAAGGTGCTATGATAAGGGGAATAGGGTATGTGTGAAGGGGGGCGATCTAGAGGAAGAAATGGAGGAGTAGAAGGTTAAATAAAACTAAGGATATCTGAAAAATTCATCAAGAATCACTTTTTTGCTTATAGTCACACGCATACATGCACACACAGAGACACATTATAAAGTTATGCCATTTGAGTTGACAGTGTTTTCACCCACAAAGACATACACTAACAGAATCCCCAGTACAAGACACTGGGAAACCTCAAGTACTTAGTAAGGGAATCTAAGTGACACATAATCCACCCTGCCACTCCCCCGCAAAAAGATAAAGGCTGTCCCATGGTTCTTGCCTACCAGAAACTGGGAGTAAGGTCCTATTACTGAAGATGCCACAGTTTGGACAAAAGACTTAGATGACTCAAACTGGAACTGGCCCAAAGGACTCCTCCCTGAGGACTAACTCTCACAGTCTTGATGGGAGCTATACAAACTGCCGCGGGAGAAAATCAATCAACAGTCCTACTCAGAAAAAATTCCTAGAAACTACAACTATGACTAGAAAAGAAAGAGAATCTGAATGATGTGACAGTGGTATTTATATCCACCAGTGGAACCACCAGACATCTAATTGGACTTAAGTTGTGCTCAAAAGGAAGGAATTCAAGCTTAAACATAATAAAACTAAGCTACCACTAGTGGCTCATGAGATCAAGGTCCCTAGAGGAAAAGCTATTACAGCCACTTTCCTAAGCCAGTATAATTTCTTTTTTTTTATTTTGTATTGTTTTTACTAGTTATTTTATTTACATTCCAAATATCATCGCTTTTCCTGGTTTCCCCTCCCCAAACTCCCTATCCCATCCCCCCTACCCCTGCTTCTATGGGGGTGCTCCCCCACCCATTTACCCACTCTCACCTCCCTGCCCTAGCATTCCCCTACACTGGAGCATCTAGCCTTCACAGGACCGAGGCCTCCCCTCCCAATGGATAAGGCCATCCTCTGCTACATATGTGCTGGAGCCATGGGCTCCATGTGTACCCATTGGTTGGTGGTTTAGTCCCTGGGAGCTCTGGGGAGTCTGGTTGGCTGATATTGTTGTTCTTTCTATGTGGTCGCAAACCGCTTCGGCTCCTTTAGTCCTTTTTCTAACTCCTCATGGGTCCCCATGCTCAGTCCGATGATTAGCTGCAAGCATCCTCATCTGTATCAGTAAGGTTCTGGCAGAGCCTCACAGGACACATCCATATCAGGCTCCTGTCAAAAAGCAGTTCTTGACACCAGCAAGAGTGGACGGGTTTGGTGGCTACATATGGGATGTATCCCCAGGTCGGGCAGTTGCTGGATGGCCTTTCCCTCAGTGTTTCCCTCCACTGTTTGTCTCATATTTCCTTTAGACAGGAGCACGAGTGATAAAATCTGCATGGTATTGCTACAGAGACAGGCAGAAATGAACCTATACACCTATAGTCATTTGATTTTTGACAAAGGAGCTAAAACTATCCAGTGGAAAAAGACAGCATTTTCAACAAATGGTGCTGGTTCAACTGGTGTTCAGCATGTAGAAGAATGCTAATTGATTCATTCTTATCTCCTTGTACAAAGCTCAAGTCCAAGTGGATGAAAGACTTCCATATAAAACCAGATACACTGAATCTAATAGAAGAAGTGGGGAAGAGTCTCGAACACATGGGCATCAGTCACAAATCTATGGAGTGCTGTGGGCTAATGATCAGCCTGGTTTCCTGGGAGGTTAGGGAAATGCCTACCAATGCCTTTCAGTGTTGCTGGGGTTTCAAACCTCAGCTCAACCAGGAACCAGGGTGTATTTCACTGCCCTGCAATGAAAATATCCTACAGGGTGTCTAAAGCCCAATCTGAATGATTCATTTACTTAGTTGCAGTTCTCCCCTCTCAGATGATCCCAGTTTCAGCCAAACTGACATAAAACAAGTCAGCACACTTGCATAATCTCTATGTGAAACATTTTCATCATTTATTATAAGAAAAGAACAATGAGAACTTTGATCTACAGTGCTGAACACAACCACCACCAGGTTTGATACCAATTAAGGCACAGCTGATAGCCAATCACTTGCTGGTTACTTCTTAATAATTTGCATCTTTAGTTCTTTTTAATTAAATTTATTCTGACACTATCATGTATATGTGCATGTGTATATGAATGTGTGTGTGTATATATATATATAATGTGTATATATATAATGTGTGTATATATATAATGTGTATATATAATATATATATATATAAAATGGATTCCAGCTACTCTCATCCCTCCTATATAGTGCATTCTGATTATCTTTATGCCTCCTATTGTCTCCTTCCCACTACTATCTCACCCCAAAGGTTACATCCATCTCCTTATGCCTTCAAATTTCCATTAGGTGGCCATTATTTTGATTTCTTCATAGTAGTTCCCATCATTGCATAAAACCTAAAATATAATCCCCGTGATATAGCCTTATAAATAACTTTTACAATTCACAAGAAAGTATAGTCTATACTAGTTGTCTGTAACATGTCCAAAAGCCCCTCAGTATTAGATATAAACATGATATATGCTTTAAAAACGGACTATAAAATATTATTATCTCCCTTCTTCATATAGAAAGGTAGGTTGAAAATATCTATTTTTCACCCAAGATTACAAAATTCAAACTTATTTTTCAAACTTTTAAAACTCCACATTTTTCTACTATGTTTTTAGCCTTTCAGTAAAGAGAAGTGTCACCATGGAATGTCCATGTCTTTATCTCTTCTCATTTCTTCATGTAGTTCTATATGTCTCAGAGACATACAGGTACAGTCTACAAAGCTGACCTAACTAAGCATGACTATGTGCATGCATACACCACAATAGCTGGTCTCAGTCAAGCCACAGATGGTACTAGTCTGTATGCTCCAGAAAATGTTCACCATAAACACACCAATTAGAAGTTCCTGTTGTAAATCTGTTCATATAAAATGCCCTGGACCCCAGTAAAGGCTCCAGTCCCAGACATTATCCTATAAGGTCAAGAAAGAATTTTCTTGATCCTCCTAGGTACTCACCTGTTCTCTGGAAACTATCAAAGTAAACAGCTGCTGGTTCTTCATGCATCTCTGTTACATGATGTCCTGTGGCTAATCTAGCTTATATGCCTGCATTTAACTTCCTTTCAGTCAGTGATTTCCTCTAGAGTCTGTATTGTGGTAGACATGAGCTAGACAACATGGGCAAGGTCTACGAAGACATCTGCCAACATAAGCAAGTATTCTGTGAAAAGCATAATGGGTTGACCACATTACAATAGGCTATTCCCTCTTACAAGCAAGGATCCCATAAAGAAACTAGGTGTTCACAACCATGCTAAAACCAGTCTCCATGAGAACATAGTTAACTTTCCAGAAGTAATCCTCAAGATCAAACTGAAGAGAAATAGAATACTTGTCCCTGCAGCAGTCACTTCGTCATTGAGAGCTGATGGCAACGTAAAATGCTGTGTCTGGTGCATTCAGCATTACTATTTCAAAATTCTTGATATAGACTAACTTTATCTGAATGAATGTCTACCTACCTCTCCTAGTTTAAAGTTTAAGATCACAGTGTATTAATAAGTTATGAAATTTGAAGGGAAATTGTTGCAACTAGAGACAATCATATTAAGTGAATTCAATGCCTTAGACAAATATCAAGTGTCACCACGGGTCTGGAGCTTCATAGATACATAGAGTTATATACATTTAGATGAAGTGAAGGCCAAAGTGTGACTGTCTAATGTGAGGTGGAAGGAATAAGATACGGAAGAACATAATGAAATGAGGGAGATAAGTTCAAAGTACATTATGGAGCCAAATAACCTTAGGTAACCTAGTATAATGTAACATTTAAGGTACAAAAGGAAACCTGGCATGCATATCATATTGCCATGGTGAGGGTCCCTTCTTCTGTTTTACCATCATGGAAGAAGTATATGTATAAAGAAACATTACACCTTCAATAGGAAGTCGGAGAGGGTGGAATCCCACAATCTCTTTTGAGTTCTAGTTCTCTGTCCTCAGTTGATCTCAGGGCTTCTCATAAGGTCCAAAGTCTAAAAGGTACCACCTTCCCACACTGCCGTGATGTAGACCATACTTCTAATACATGAACTTTTGGGAAAACAAAGCCTTAGCCTCCTGTTAAAGTTGATTAATGATCTCATTGAATCACTCTTTCCCCTCACCACCACCCTCTTTGAGTATGTGGTGTGTAAATATGTACTGTGTAAATATATTATCAAGTAATTTAATTGCAAAATTTTAGTCAGTTAAAGAAACCCAACAATAATTAGTTTAGAGTAAAATATAGTTTCTACAACACAGGATATATATATATATACATATATATATACATATATATATATATATTTCAAACAATGATGTTGTAAACAACAACTACAAAAGTTAAATTTAAAAAAATCTTCCTCCTAACTAAAAATGAAAGGTTGGCTTACTTAACTGCTTTGGTAATGCTATAAAATTCCTATCTTTTCCAACTCAGCTTACAAAAAAAGAAAATCCCATCAGAAGCCTCCGCCAAATCTCAAATCTGATGTGTGCATTAAAATAAAAGCACTTAAAATTTTATGCAAAAATCCAATTTACAACAAAGATGCTTTATTGTTTCTTCTAGATTATGTGTTGTGTTATAATCCCTTCAATTCAAATCACAGTCATAGAAAGGTTTTTTCCCCAATTTCTTGAGCTATATTTACTTGAATATCATTGGCTGATACCATAAATGTTTGATAAAGTGTTATAAAACAAAATTAAACCAATTCAAAGGCAGACTGTGTCACAAATCAATAATCCAAGAACAAATCTATACAGAACACAGCCATGTTGTTTGCCGTACATTGAGAAACAATCGGTGGGAAGGTCAGGGAATGGGGAGCAGGCCAAAGTAACTGAAGCACTCACTAACCCTTCTTATCTTGGGAGGATGTTGGAGTAGTGAAGAGCAGCCTTCCAACTGAGCACAGTTCTGAAGCTTAGTGGGAGGAAGTGATGTTTGGCTTTCAGGCTTTGCATTAAAAGTATTGGGTCAGTATCCTATGTCCCTTCTAGTTTGTGAAGGAGGTGACAGGCCAACCACATACTTGGACAGCAACTCCATGAAGGAGTACATGGAAAGAGCCGCACTTTAGTTCCATACAGAAATTTAAGGTAGAAACATTAAATGTTAATTTAATTAAACCAACACCTTCAACCTACATAGGCTAATGCACAATGACCAAGAATTTACTAACAAAAAATAAATTGTTCTACATTTTTTAAAAAACAGATTTTTTATTACATTTATTTTTTTAGCATATGCATATATATTAACATATCTTACTGTGCATTTGTGGAGATCAGAAGTCAACACTCTGGAATAATCTCTGCTTGCACCATGAAGGTTCTAGGGTTTGAACTCAGGTTAGCAGCCTTGGTAGCAAGTTCCCTTACCTGATGACCCAGCTCATCAACCCTAAACCAAATGACATTTTAAAGAGACAGCTGAAGAGAAGCAGAGAGAAGACAAGACACAGCGTTTTTAATGGCTAAGGGCAGACACCAGAGAGGGTGTGTCAGAGAAACTTCTTCCTGCAGTGAATAGAGGTTAATACACAACTGGTCAAAGTGAGGATTAGTGACTGCAGAGTGCTCAGTACCAAATGAGATAGCTGTACTTTATCTTCTCCCCATACTGTTCAAGGAACATCAATGGAGAGGGGGTAGAAAGATTGAAAGAGCCAGAAAGTGAGAGAGATTTCTGAGATACGGTGTCTCCTAGATATGATAGACCCATTGCACTTGTGAATTCACAGGGACTATGGTTTCCTCTACAAGAAGTGTACAAATCAAAGCATTCTCTACTCGAACACTATACTCAAACAGGAATGAAGAAAAAGCTTAGAAATCCCTCTCCTAGCTGGGGAGTTGTTGACAGTTCATGGTTCTAGGGAAGGGAGAGTGATTTTTCTGCTAGGGGTGTTGTCCACAGAACAAGGTTGCACATGTGCTAGCCAGTGACTGACTCATATATACCATGTATATATGAGAAAAAGTAACTGAAGTTTATACAGAAACTAAATTTGCAGAATTACATGATAAAAGGCTAAGAGAAAAGTTAGGAGGTAGTGAGAGACAGATATGACCAAAGTAAATTGTATACTTTCCTAAACTCCATTAAAATAACTCTAAAAGACAAGGTAATAAATTTTACAAGTTGGAAGGCAGATAGTCCAGAAAGGTTCATGTTAATTAAGTAATACTTTGGAAAAATAACAATTTTACAAAAGATCAAATACTAAGGGATCAGAAACCAGAAGAAAATGAAGTGAACAAAAAGGCCAGGTAGAACGGAGTTAAGGCTTGACTGGTGAGAAGCTGAATGCCTCTAATCTCTGCCAGTGGCAAACTGCTGATCCCTTCCTGGAGAGAGTGAATCAGAAGTATCTCCCAGTTGGGAAAGCCAATTCCATCTGGGAAGCAGGGGAGTTGAATAAAATATGTGTGATGAAATCTTAGACGTTTAGCCACTATTTATTTCCCAAAATCTTCAGCACCAAGCTTCTAGAATCTAAAGAGAAACTTAAAAGGAGCTTCTCTTAGAAACCAAAGTCGATTTAAAATTACTGGAAAATCTTTTAGATTTCAACCTGGCATATAAGCAATATAGATATTAACACTGCATTCTAAGATCTAAGAGAAGAGATTGATAAACATTTATAATGAATAAATTCTTATTAAATCTGTCAGAGAAGTGAGGTTCTGATCCAAATAACTGTCTTCAATTTGAAGAGATAGTTAAGTGTGTACAGAGAACCACAGTACACTACAAAAGATATCCACATTCATGGACACCAGATAGGAAGGCTGATCTGGAATTAATGAATTGATGGAAGCTTATTGCCAGGAAGCATTAAAGGTAAATATTCCAGGAAAACTGGCATTTGCAGCATCTAATGTATTTCTCAACTTTATCTGAAGTGTTCATGTTATCTAGTTTAAAAACATAAAACCAAGTTGTTGTAATCAATCCTCAGGTATTGGTATGAAGCAAAATAGACCAAAGAAATAAAATGGAATGTCCAGAAATAAATTCTTATATTTATGTCAAAGTGTGTGATTTTTAACCAACTTATTTGATTACTAAGGTAACATTACACAAAGAGAAAAAACAGCTTCAATAATTTATGTTATGCAAATCAGATGTCTTCATGCTACAAAGAGACTTGACCATAGTATAGAAAACTAAGAGGTGGGGGTGGGGGTAGCAACAGGCTTCTTCATCTTGGTCTGACTACTTTTTGTACATAGACCCAAAACATAGGCAAAATAGGTTAAAAAAAAAGCAAATAGGATCTCATCATGCTCAAAAGCCTCTACATTTCAAAGGAAAGAACTAACAGACTAAAAACACAATACACAGAGTCGGGTAATATATTTGCAATTAATAGATCTAATAATGGACTAAGGCAGAAGGCACATAAGGACCACAGATAGATCAATAGCAAGAACACAAATAACTATAAAATGACAAAGAATCTAAATGGACATTTCTCAGAAATGCAAATGCTCAACAGGTGTACAAGAAAATAGTCAGGTGGTGGTGATCCATGCCTTTAATCCCAGTTCTCAGAAGGCAGAGGCAGGCAAATCTTTGTATGATTAGTGCACACAGAAATAGAGATGAAAACCACCATCAATGTGCCTTATGTATGTAATGACTTAATGCATAAGCACTAATAGCAAACTCTGATCACAGTGTGGAAAATAGTTTTTTCACATTGTTGATCAGAATGTAAACTTATACACCTTTTGCTTGAATATAGTAAGGAAGTTACTTATAAAATTAATGCTAGACCCACATTTGATCCAGCAATCTGGATTCTTTGCATAAATCCCAAAGAAAGGATACCAAGGTCACAAGATGCCTGCACTTTGTGGTTCACTAGAGCCTTGAGAATAACATCAAATATATGGAAAGCACTGAGTCAAGGACTGAAGACATTACAGAAATAGTGGCGTACATGTACACACAAGATTATCATTCATTCATTGAATACAGGTCATGCTATTTTCATTTGGAAAACAGAAATACAATATATGAACTTCTTAAAACATAAATTTTCAAGGTCATAAAATTAGGAGAATAGTGGCTTTCAGGTTCATGGGCAAGGAAGTAACAGAAATGATGTCTTAAGGTTATATACACTTTGATTTATGATAGATAATTAAGTTCTACACCTTTAACGTACACTATGGCAATTGACAGAAATAACAATGTAATGAAGCCAAGTGGGTTTCTTGTAGACAATATATAGTTGAGTAGTTTTTAAAGCCCACTTGATAATCTCTTTTACGATGTGTAGTTGGCCATTGATCTAAAAAGTAATTTTAGATGCTGTTGGATTACTTAAAAATCTATCATGGTTTTTACTATTTTCTACATTGTTGCCTTTGTTCATCACTTTTATTTTTCTCATACTAGGCTGTTGGTGGTTATAACTGAACATTACATGTAAGCATTTCATAGGATTGTATTTCCTACCTTAGCACATCTAATATAGCTTGTTTTCATTCACTCTTCTTGCTACTTTACAGCTCACAGTACAGAATTGCATCTAATGCAAGGTTACTTACAATAACTTAAATATGGCCCTTCCTCAGGATCTGTAATGGATGAATTCTATACACATAGTATATAACAAAATCCACAGATGCTCATGCTCCTTATATAAACTGATATACTATTGATATATAAAGCATGCACAAACTGCCATATACTTTAAATCATCTCTAGAATACTTATACCAAACTTAATGTACATTCCATAAAAAAATTTACATATTACTTCTTTTAGGAAGCAACAACAAAACTGTTCTTGTTTGAAACAGGTGCAATTTTTTAGGGGTGTGTGTGTGTGTGTGTGTGTGTGTGTGTGAAGGCACATACATAGTACAGTGTGTATACAGAAGTTAGAGGACAACTTTCAGATGTGGATCCTGTATAGTCACTTTGTGAGATTCAGGACCTTGGGGCTTCTTGAAAGCGCTTTCAATGAACTAACAAGTCCAGTCTTAAAGGAATAGTGAAAATTGGTTTAAGCTGCAGTCCACAAGCAGAGATAAAAACTTCTCTCATGTAATTTAACAAAACTTTCTGATTCTTCATTTTTATATCTTTTATTTGTTATCACATATTTTGCCTATGCACAAATGTAATTACAAGATGCATTCTTATTTTATTTCAAATAAACTGCACTATCTTGTTCAATTAGGAATAACATAAAAATATTTTATTTATGCAACTCAGTAATAGAGTGTTTCTAAGAACAAAACCCTGACTTCAATTCCCATGGAGAAAATGAATTTATTTTATCTTTACTATTTATCATATAATATTCTTCCTTCTTTTTAGTATGTCTGAGTCTCTCAATTATATTGTTTTCCTTATCAATAAAGAATTTATTTTATCATTCTCTTCAAAGAAGGCCTATCAGCAATATATCTATATTTATCTATTAAATTTTTTATTGTTGTAAAATACAACATAAAATTTATTATCCCTACCATTTCAAGTGTCTAATCCAGTGCTGCTAAATACCTTCATATGATTATGCAATTATCAGTATAATTTATCTTTCAAGTTCTAATAACCAGTACAGTTTTACTAACATAAACAATGAAATGGGAACCAATGTTTCTCTTTAAAACCTGAAGAACTGGTGTTGGATAAAATGCCACTGTGACTCTCAAATTATACTGTAATTTCTCAAAAAAAAAATGTGTTGAGTTTGTTATACTCCAGTCTAATAACTATGGGAAACAGAAGAATGAGATAGTTCTTTGTGCTGGATTCCTGGAAGGGTCTGTGAAGCTGGACCGCTACCTCAGGAGCCCTAAGAGAATGAGTCCAGCTCTAACTTTTAAGGAGACATCAAGAATCAGAAAGAACAGTTGTAGGCTACCCTTAACTTAAGGCCGAGCCACATCACATGATCCTCTGGGATTTTGTTTTTCTTTTTTGTTTGTTTGTTTTGTATCCAGTACTCTGGTTTTTAAAGACAAGGACACTGTCTTGGTTATGGCATATTCTGGATATCTTCAGATGCAGTGTTAAAATGGGGTACACACTTAACATTGTAAAATATAAAATAGGTAGTGGCCACAGTAGTTGCCAGAATGCTGTCAAATAACTGAGTCCTTCGGATTGACCCAGCTGATTGAACTTGCTGCATTACTTACCTATAGATGGTGTGGCTTCATTCTAATTAACTGGAAAGAAAGGTTGAGTGGATGAGTTGTATATAATCCCAGAAGAAAATGCTATTGAAACCCAAAAAGTCCACTTTACCAAAGCAGGGAAAATTGAACTTAATTGACCATCATGAGAAACCTAAGAAAAAAACTGCAAATTTGCCATGGTATTTTTAACTC
This sequence comes from Rattus rattus, assembly GCF_011064425.1. Classification (NCBI taxonomy): domain Eukaryota; kingdom Metazoa; phylum Chordata; class Mammalia; order Rodentia; family Muridae; genus Rattus; species Rattus rattus. Next base: position 61,620,897 of record NC_046154.1, read on the forward strand.
TGAACAAAGCAAATGAAATATTGAAAAAGCCTGTCATATAATCTCCACAGTACTAAAGTATTTCACGCATTCCAAAAATGTCACAAACAGTCATAATGGAAACAATACGTAAACAAATCTGCCATATATATATATATATATATATATATACCAGTCAGTTATCACAGTTTAGCTTTCAGTTAAACATAACAATCAGTCTTATTCTAATCCTTGAGTATTTTTCAAATCAGTATAATTATAAAGCAAGATACTCCATTATCTTCCACTGTTACTGACTCATTCTTTTCTCCTGTTTCTTATTTGAGTAACAATCTGACTGATGAGAAACATATGGTTCTTTTGCTACATCTTCTCTCACATGGGCAATGGATAAAAGTTTATGCTAATATTTTTTCCATTACTATAACAAAATATAAGATAATTAATTTATAAGGATTTCTTTTGTCTCAGTTTTGGTGGTTGTAAGGTGTGATCATTTGAGATATATATGTGTGTATATATATATAATTTTGCACCTGTGATGGTAAACACTTCATGATAAGAACATGCTTTAGAGAAATACTGTTTATGTTATAATCAGGGAGCAAGCACAGAGAAGACTCACAAAACTCACCATCCCCTTAAGAAAAATCTGTAATAATCTAAGTACATGGATCCCACCTCCCAAAGGCATCACTACCTCCCAATGTCACTGCTATGGGGAGAAAGCACTTGGAGACACTGAGGAGGCACACTGTAGCTAGAGCTTCATTCAGGTGATCTTTCCTTGCACTGTTGTGTTGGTCTTTGCTACCTGGCCTGCGGAATTCACCTAACTGCAAGAAGAGCTCCTCCCGAAGTCACAATCTCTACCTTAGTCACAGTTTGGACAATTGCACTACCTGGGACAGTTCTTTTCTGTGATTCACAATGATCTGAATTAAATGCCTTTCAGGGATGAGATGTGGTCTTGAACATTTAGGTCTGTCCTGATCACCCATTAGAAGAACAGCTGAAATTAAGAATTCGAAACATAGGTTTACCAACTTAACAGACACCATGATATCAGTAAATTGGGAAGAAAAGTATAGGAGAGGAGAAAATCCAAGTAGAATAGTAGACATATATGTGCTAGAATTCATAGAAGAAAAGGAAGAGATGAACAAAAACAATACTTGCAAACAACGAATCAAAGGATTAGAAATCTATGTGGACTCTGGGCCAACAGATGTTAAAAGGTCAAAGAATCCAAAGCAGAAATATGAAGGAAGGAAGGAAGGAAGGAAGGAATACATATATGTAAAAATTCATATTCAAAGCATTCTAATCTATGGTTAATAGATCATTTACAACAATGAAAGTGTAGAATAATATCATTATACCAAAGGTAATGACTGAAAAGACTATATTTTATACAGAAAAAAGAATCATTTGGTAATGCAAATAATATATGTAACATATTTGGGGAAAAATGTTTGGATCCGAAGGAAATTATCTAAGCTTGGAAATGTAAAAATTAAAATAACAAATTTATAATAAAACATTAAATGAGTATGTGAACTTTAACAGTCATTACCTGATTATTATGTTGACCTATGGTCTCTCTAAGATACAGTAATGCAACTTAGGTTGACCATTACCAATGCAGTCAGTTAAGAAACCAAATGAAAAAAAAAGAAAGAACTAGGACTTTTCAATTGCTAGATGTATTGTAAATAAAACAGTTTAAAAATGAAAAAGAAAGAAACCAAATGGAACGAAGTGAGCTCAAAATACAATATGATCTGTGGAGGGAGAGAGAGAGAGTGAGAGAGGAAGAGAGGGAGAGAGAGAGAGAGAGAGAGAGAGAGAGAGAGAGAGAGAGAGAGAACGAAGAGGAGGAGGAAGAAAGGAAGAGTAAAAGGGAGGAGGGAGAAGGGGGGATACAGGTCATCTAAAATGGAGACAGAACATGGATTTCTACACACAAATGTATAAGAACTGTTGTGGCTCTCAAGTCACAAGGTGCAAGAAGGGTGCACCTTAATGTACTTGAAGGAGAACTTGCCCACTTCAGCACCTTGAGTAAATTTCTGTTAAATGACCCTGCTTTGTCACAGCAGCCCTCAACAATTTCAAATGAAATTACTTTATGGTTCTAAGAAAATAATGACATAAAAACTGGGAGACAATGGGCTGAATTGACTTAAATATCTGCCTTTTTTTATTATCCGGGAAGAGCAACACATATTAGTCTTTGATAAGGATTATTAACCACAGAATGAATAAAAACAAAAAGCATGAATTTCAAGCTAAAAAATACAAGTAAGCAGAATGGGCACTTAATCAATGCAAAGGGAGGCGTAAAGGGAATAAACAGCAAACAAAATGTATGCAGGGCCATCAGAAAAGTAAATAGGACATGTGATGTAGACCCAAGAGTTTCTGAATTTACAATAAATTACTAAATGAGAGGCCAATTAACAAAGATGCCACAATGGATTAAAATATCATTTTCCGTTGATTTAAAAGAAATAAACCTAATATATAATTGAATAGAAACGTTGCTAAGCACAGAAAATAAATTATGTAACCTGGCAGTTACTCTCCAACCACAATATTTATTTTGTTAGAGACCAGTTGAAAAAGAAAGATCAATGAATTGGTTTTTTTTTTTTAATTTCCATGGGACAGAATTTTGAGGCTAAAATTGAATACACCTATGAACTCTCAATCCTGAGATGTCAGCACAACCCACTGGATCTCAGATGTCAACGTGATATAAAGATGAAAGTGGGTGGAGCCCAGGTGAGCTCAAGTTCATCAAACAAATGCCACACTCAGGTTCAGCTCAATCAACTCTGAAAAGGCTAGGAAAAGCTAACACTTACCCTGATTAACAGATAGGAAACTGCACTCTAAGGTAAAAAATGTAAGTCACAGCTCAACTCTGTGTTCACACATACATGATGCCATACTAGCATATAAACAGCGCTCAGATGATCTCACCCCAATCAAAGGAAAACAAAATCCGTAGTAGTAAACCCACAGATGCACACATAATAAATTAGCACCCAAAGAGTTAAGAAATAGGGTAGAATTGAGTAAGGTGAACTCACAGCCGCCTCCTGTGACCTGATTAAAATTGTCCAGTTATTTTCTCTCTTTGTTGTTTTATTTGCTTCATTTTTTTTCAGTGTTTTTTATTATTCACCACTCTTACACTTTTTTGTCTTCTCTTTTTCTTCTCATCTCTTTACTGGCATGTGTTTTTGTTTCATTTCATTTTCTCTATCAGATTACTTTAACTAGTATATTTCATTTCATTTTTTAAGACATTACTGTTTTTATTCTTGTTCTTCCTCTTACATGAAAATTAGTGCTGTGCTTGGGTATGTTCATTGGCATCAATCTTTTTCATTTTTGTTTCTTTTCTTTATGATTTGCTTTTTCTTGTCTCTTGCCTATTTCCACTCTCCTTCTGTTTTGTTTTTAAAAAACTTAACCCTGGTTTTGCTCTATTCACCCCTTTCTTTTTCTCATATTTTATTGTCTCCATATTTACTCCAAAATTGTCTTAATTTCATAGCATGCACTACATTAATTTTTGCTGTTTTGTTTCCATGTGTATTAATGTTATATTAATGAGCTTCAAACTTTCTTAAGTCTGCTTACATGCTTTGGTATTGCTGTTTTTATAGCAGTTTCCTCCCTCTTCTCTCAATGATATTAGAGATTGTACCCTCAAAGACTAGACTGCTCAATATGATCCCAGATAAAACCGGAAATGAAACCTAAACTGCCAAGCTCACAAAGTGCAAGACATAAATAATAGATAAACAGGCAGTGTGACTCCTCCAAAACGTTCCCAATCCACAGCTACTTCATTCAAAGATACCAGAGTGCGTGAAACACCAGACTATTATTTTAAATAAAGACCTTAAAAGAAAACACAGACAAGTAGGCAGATTTGTGCCTAAAGAGTAAAATCAGAAATAAAAGAGAGAAACGAAAACTACAATTAATCAAACAAGCATTTTCAAATATTATAGATAGACTTGATCAAAAAGAAAAAAATATCAAGGACATGTGGCACTGTCAAAGAAATAATATCGTCGACTTCAATAAAGAAAAATTAGTAAGCCAGCATGTCCACTATAGCCAAGAACTTTGGGGCACCCTAAAGAGTCCAAACCTAGGCATCTGTAGAACAGAAGCTGAAATAAAAACTAAACCTAGGAGCTAGAGAGAGGGAGCACCATTTCAGTGCAGCTGCTGCTTTTCTAGAGAACCCAGGTTCAAGTCTTAGACCCTAGCTGACAACAATCAGTAACTCTTTAGATTATTTCACCCTCTCTTCTGGCATTTTCAGGCACAGCACACATGCAGTGCATAAATGAAGTGTTGGCAAAATATCCATACATGAAGAATTAAAAGTTAACTTTTTTTTTAAAAAAAAAAAGCTAAAGCCACAGAGAACATATTTAATAAAATTATAGCAGAAAATGTCTCCAGCCCAGAGAGTTAGACATCTAAACAAAGGAATCATTTAGATACACAGTTCAACATGGCTAAAGAACTTCCCCACAAAATGTTATAGTCAGAATTATAAAGCAAATAAAATGCTATTCGAATGTGTGAGGGAACTACTACTCATCTTCGTAAGCACAAATACCAGAGCAGCTCATCAATCCAGTAGCTCATCAGCAGTCCTCAAAGCCAGGAAAACATGAAATAATGTACTGAAAGCCCTGAGAGCAAGTAGATGCTAAATAAAATTGCAATATAGCAATGGTGCATGTTTACAATGATAGAAAGCTGAGGATATTTCTAGAGATATGCAAACTGGGTTATTCTTGATTTCAAAGGTAGAACTGTAAATGATACTAAATGCTGGGCTAGAGAAATGGCTCAGTGGTCGAGAGTGTATACTACTCTTCCAGAGGACAAATTTTTGATCTTAGCACCCATGTAGGGCATCCTACAATGTCCTAAAGTTCCAGATCCAATAGAAGTGTCCTTGACCTCCTCTCTGGCCTCTATGAACACTACACACAAATGCACAAAATTTTGCATATACACATGTATACATAATTAATTTTTAGATAATATAACCTTATGACACAAAGCAACACACAGAGATTGAATAGGCCAAAGTATCAGGATAGAC